>NW_017670295.1:43964-195328 GCF_001879085.1 Nicotiana attenuata
ATATATATATATGTAATTTATGTGTGGGAGGAAGAGCAAAAGAAATAAAAACGAATATAAGCTAAGAAAATTTTTTCCATTTAAAATTTTAATACATCATTTTTTTTTCCGGCGTGGGAAGGTTTTCCGATGATGAATTTTTTCCCCCAAATTTGAGTGTATTTTGCTTTGCTTATGAATAGATCTTTTTGAGAGTTTAATTTGTGTGTAAAAAGAAAAAATGGAAGAAAAACGGTTAGACAAAGTCGCCTGTGAATGAATATCCGCCGGAATTAGAGAAGAAACGAAAAAAAAAAGTAAAAGAAAAAAGACAAAGAAAAAGAAAAAGGAAAAGGAAAAAAGTAAGAAAAAATGGTAAAAAAGAATAAAAAATAATCTGAAAATCGTTTTTCTTGCTTCTCACTCTCCTTTGGGAGAGTGAAATAACTTACTCTGCCACGTCAGGTTAAGAGTGCAAATAATTTCATTTAAAATAAATTTAGGGGGTAATAGGATTCCCGCAAAGAAAAAATATGTAATTGGGAATCCGGGTATAAGTAAGAGGTTCCCTTAATATTACTTTGCTTTTCTTTTATACTTCAAGTCTCCAGGTGCATTACGTGCATGCTCGGTACGGATGTCGATACATCATAGAGAGACAGACTTAGGATTTGATCAAGTAGGCTGAAGCAACATTGACCAAGAGTCTATATTGGATTTGTATTTGCTTGGTTAAATCGATTTTATATTAATTTAGTTATAATTTCAATACTTTTCGATTCAGATAAATCAATTCAATTTATTTGGTTTCGATTCGTTGATAGATAAAAGCAAGTAACGAGTCCTGCTTAATTTACTGCGTTTAGTTTTCACTTTTCAGTATACATAAGAAGATTACCTAACATTTCGTGAAAGAATGGTGAAATTCCTATTTTAGCATTACTAGAAATAAATAGTCGAAATTGCAAATGGAAGTCGTATCTCCACAAAGGAAACTAATTATTTACACGAATAATCTCTTTCTTCCAAATGCATAATATATGGAGTTAATACCTAAAACCTCCTTAAACTATCATATTTTTGTCAGTTTCCTACTTAAACTATTCGATATCCCCAAAACCCCCCTGAACTATATTGACGATCGTATTAAAAATCCCGCTTCGCTGACCTGGCACAAATGTGTAAATACTCGCTTGGGAGCGCATGGTAGCTGGAAAAAACCATCAAAATAGCCCACCTAACAGAAAATAATGGCTAATTAGCTTAACCCTCTTTCAAATTTATTTCTTTAATAAATATTCTCCTAATTCAGTTATATCCATCTTTCTTTCTCATTTTTTACCATTCTTCCATATTTTTTCACCTTTCTTCTTTGTTTTTCACCTTCTTCTTCATTTTTAACCTTTTTTCTTGAGTTCTCTATACGGGTTTCCTCTGGAAAAATTTCTCCCTCTCTTGTTTCCTCTGAAATTATTTGTTTTCTTTCTTATTTTAGTCTTCTTTCATGTCTTACACATATTGTTGAAAGAATACTAATTTAAATCTTCTTATTAAATCCAACACCTTGTAAAGAATAAAGTTGAATCTCTTGAACCTTCTTTATGTAATCTGAAATTAGAAAATGTAATTGCGGGGCAATTGATTTTTTATTTGCGAAATTTTATTTTGCATAATCTTTTTTATGTAATACAAGATGACTTTTAAGAAATACAACACTATATGCCTTTATTTGTATTTTATCTGTACTACAAAGTGAATATAAATAAGGACTTATCAATTGGAGTCTAGCATAAAACAATCACAATTAAACCTAAAATTAACACAGTATATTAGATATTATTTCGGCCAAAACTCTTACAATTAATCAATCATTAGAGAATAATACACGATGAGTAAACTATGTAAAAAACTTTGTACAAACTATAAGTTAGTATAGTTAGACAGACGTACCTTTAAAAGTCTAACATGGAGTTTAATATATAGGGGAATATAATTCAAGGGTTTTTTGGGGACACCAGATAGTTTAAGTAGGTAACTGGCAAAAAAGTGATAGTTTAGGCGGGTTTTAGGCTGAGTTAAATAGCCACGTGTAGTGCTACATGGCACGTTTTTAAGACAATTAGGAGCGTGTACTAGACGCACCTCTAAGAATGCAATGAGGGGGCTTTAATATGAAGGGCAATATAGTTCAGGGGGGTTTTGGGGACACCGAATAATTTAAGTAGGAAAATGATACAAAATTAATAGTTTAGGGGGATTTTAGGATATTAACTCTAATATATGCCAATATTGTTTTCTTCCTGAGACAAATATAAACAATTAAAAAATCAAACCTAAAATTAGTGAAGTTATGCACACTGTGTAAGTTTGATCCTTTTAATTTTCAGTGTGAGATATTTTTGGCCTTTCCCAAACTTCATCTGACTAGGATTAGTGCTTTACCAATATGAGCATGGAAAGAATTCGAGAAGCTTAAGACAGATTTTTATTCCACAGAGAATCAAAATGATATACATAAACTAAAGATCTAGGGAAAATATACAAAACAGAAAGAAACATAATTAACTGACGTAATGTCGAACCACCTATTCTGCCCACCACATCTCTTTTTCAGTAATGCCGCCAATCCAATAGCAACATTAACTGAGTCAATGACGATCTTCTTATGAAGTCTGGCTCGTTCCTCAGTTTGGTTGCAACTACGTTCTATCTCAGTTTGAATGATGCTCCTCTTTCTTTACGTAGACCTTTGTGGTTGTTGTTGCTCCCGAACGCATACGCAAGTATATGTAGTCGTACAAGTAATTATAATATAAACGCACACGCAAGTTGATCACGCCCAACTCTAGTCCTAAAAAGGATATGCGGTCGCTGCAAATATAATCCGGTCTAAAGTCCGGAGTCGAATCCCACAGAAAACTAAGGCTTAGCTATATCTGTTTAATATCACTAAAAAGATAAGTTTGAACAATTTTCTAAATTATAAAGATTGAGATTTATATTTCTAACTAATTAACTAGCAAATACTAAAAAACGGTAAAATTATCAACTAACGAGACAAAGGGTTGGAGACTAAATTAAGGAGGTCTAGAGTTATGATTTCCTCAATTGTCGGAATCCTTCTAGCTATGTTCCCTACAATTTTGCCAATGTATTCTCTACTGATCGTGAGCACTTTAGATGTCGTAATTCTCTCTCGAGCAACTACAACAATTTACTAGACATATTCTCTCGAACTACGCTAGTTGGCTTTATCTAACCGCTTATTATGACCACATCAAGGCTTTGTTATTTCTAAATCTGCCTTTAAACCCACTGTATTGATTTCTCACATACGTTAGGAGTGACGTTGTTCAACAACCACCTAAATATGTATCCTTTCTCAAGAAACACATAATAAATAGGCACAGTCAATCGATGGTCATTCAATCAACAACAATAAACACGTAGTTGAACAAGTAGAGAAATCCAACGACTCAATTATACAAAAACATAACAAGAATTTATCCTACAAAAGGTTCCATCAAAATCCTAGATAACAAATTAGCTATTCATAATAGTATGTAAAACTACAATACTAATAAAAATCATAGTCAACAATGAAAAATAGGAAGAGGAAGGAAAAACTCATTGAAGAATTCCCCGCCTTGCTCCTATTGTGTCTCTGCCTCCTTAGGTTGAATCCGTGTCAAAAGTATGTCCAACCTCTCTTAAAATACCGTTTTTCCATGTATATATACCAAGTAGGGTCGGGCCCAAACAATTATAACTTCTCCTACGCGAAAAAGGACAATTTTTCAGGTCTGGACGCCGAGGTCGCGGTCCGGGTGCGGTATATACCCAATGTACTGCCTCAGTCCGCGTGCAAGTCCGCATTCTCGGTTTTGACCGCGTTTTTTATCCTGTTCCGTTTAGAATTTGGAAAAACTTAAAATATTAAAGTTGTATCCCTTTGAGTTAGCTTTCCAACCATATATTGTAGATCACAAATGGAGTTCTGAGCGAAAAGTTATGCATATTTTACTAGACACTGCATAATATGCCTACTCGATTCTTCGTTTTGTTTCTCTATCATCCGTTGATCCCCGAATACGATACCGGCTTAATTCGCTGGGCTTTTACTCAGACTTCATAAGCTCCAAATCACTTGAATTCATTCCATAACATCTATATAGCTCAGATTCACTCCTACAAGGCATAAAACACACAATTAGTGCAAAACACTAACAATTAAAACGCAAACTCAACTAAAGTGCAGTAAATTTGAGTGTAATAAGCGACTAAAATACGTAATTATAGCCTACCATCATCACCCCACACTTAAACCATTGCTCGTCCTCGAGCAATCAAACTGCATTTTTTTTATAGACACGACCTTTTTAAACAATTCTCCTAACTCATCACACCAAGAGCATTTAAAATAGACTAAGCACAAAAGCGTAACATCTTCACCTCAAGATTTGAATCACAAGTACCACGCATTATTCACAACTCACCCACTTACTCTAACATAGAGGTCACTGTCATTACCTTTCCTTCATGAATCAAGTGCCCTCACGCAACAAAAGAGAGTAGTTCCACACACTAAAATTTAAGAACACTTAGGAACTCAAGATAGAAAGAATTCACTCACTCTCAAAAATAACATTCATATGCCACAAAAGATGCACCATAAGCTTGTCCGTAGTGTACTACTCCACTAATCGAGCTCATTCAATCTAGGATCAATTAGGACTTTATTTGGTTGTAATGTAGGCTACGAGACGGGTAGGATACATTTAGATATAAGAGTGACTACACCTCCCTAAGCACTTTAATACATATACTTTAACATTCAAACCACATACTTATGTCAAACCAAAACTCCACATTCACATCAATGTATATTGCACCATTCTTCTTTAAGCACACTTACATCAAGAGCCACCACTTATCAAGGAATTATTTTTTCACAACAATCCAACTATTTTTTTTCTTCAATTTAAGTGGCTCTTACTTTTTAAAACAGTGCACATTTCTCCTTATTTAATTAGTTCCACTCAAAAGCCAAACCAACCACCCCACACTTTAACCTTTACAAAGTTCATAAACAATTCAAGTGCTCATGAGAGGTTACAATGGTTCAAATAGATGGTTAATTCAAACAAATGGGTAAGGCTTGTAATGTGGTTGCCAAAGAAACAGGATTACAGGCTCAAAGGGGTTATCTACGATACATAATAATTAGGCGGGTAAAATATACATATCTGGCTCAACAAAGAAATGCATATATCACTTCCTAGACTGAATAAAACTACAATTTCGCTTTGCAAACACACGGGGCAAGTTCTAGGCATCAAAATCAATGCACAAAATAACACCCAAACCTCACACACACATGGCACATAACTCACTCAGGATTGGATTTATCAAGACACTCTAGTCAAAGCAGTTAAGCAAATTTAAATTCATACAATTTAAGGTACTTATACAATAGTTAAAAAATGAGCCTAAGCGTCACAACCAAAGTACTCATTATTCTCAAGGCATAAAAAAGTCAAGAGATATTGCTTCAATTCAAAACACAACACAATGGCTCCTATTCCTAAAAAAACTAACTACACCCGGTTCAAATAAAACCCTTGGAAAAGAACCGCGGCACAAAAAAAAATCAAGGGGGAATTGCTACACTACCTAACAAAAGAAAATCTTTTTATTTTATTTTTTCTTTAAACTTAAATCCCTCAAGAAAATTGTCTAATAGATCCATCATCGGGAAAGTCCAATCTTTTCTATTTAAAAAAAATATTATTCAATTAAACTAACACAACTAAAATAGCATAGAAAGTCACCCAGACAATGTCCTCACCCCACACTTAAAATTGTGCATTGTCCCCAATGCACACCATAACTATTAAAAGGGTAAAAGAGACTCCCTGGTAGGCCAAAGGCCGAAGCACTAACAGCTCATGGGGTACTCAGACTTCTCCCAAGTTTGGTCCTTCCTGCGGGTACCTCACACTTAGCTCCAACCATTTGGGTTGCTGTTGCATCCTTCCAATAACTTTACTTTCCATGCTCCTAGAAATAAAAAATTGACACTACAAAAATAATACAATTAAAAAAAATAAAAAAAAATAAAATAAAGCAATAAAGCTGGGTTGCCTCCCAACAAGCGCTTGATTTAACGTCGCGGCACGACGCGGATCACTTTTTGCCTCCACCTCGAGCTTATGAATTGAACCCCTAATTTGGCATCAAGTTTTCGGCTATGCTCCAGGGGTGGAGAAACAAATCTAATTGGCCCAAGCAACTATTGTACTATTCTACACTTCTTGGCTTTTAGATGAGGTATGTAGTCCTGTCTTTCTGGCAAGAAAAATTCTAGAATGTAGGCACCTTGTTCCTCATTCCTTGACTTCTCAATCGGCTCGGATGACTCTATTTTCATATCGTCATCTAAGCACAATGTAGAAAAATGTTTGGAGTGAGCACCAATGCGCTCACACACATGAACATCAGAACTTTCAGCATCCTCAACATCAATGATACTAGAGTCAACAAAATTTGTATCCTCAATGTCCTTGGCTGACTCTAGTCTCACTTCTTCAACATTGACATCCTCAAATTGTAGTTGGCTAGGTTGTTGATGTTCTACTCTGACCTCCCCAATTAACACCTCAAATTCATGCTCTTCTTGGCTACTATCATCAATATTGGCTTGTTGAGCATTAAAAGCTCCAACCACTTAACACAATTGAGCCTTCAACTTGCGAATAGTTGCCTCTTGCCTTTCTATCTGCAATTGTTTTTCATTATTTTGTTTCAGAAGGCACTTTAACATATCATTGATCTCCTTCAGGTCTGCATCCCCTGGTTCTTTGTTCCTATTAACTTCACAAGAAAAGGTAGAACCATCATAGTAAGGGGTTGGAGGAAGATAAGAAATATAAGCACAACCATAAAAGTGACCATTTTTACCACCACACACATCACACATTTTCCACAAAAAAGATTGAGTTGGTGCACATAACTCGCTCTCAGGAACGTTTTGAAAATTTTGCCACGGGTGGTGTCCTTCACAATATGTATGGAGATCAATAATAGAATTATCTAAACCTAAATTCCCATAATTCCAAGAAATCATGTTTCTCAAATCAATAGTTATAAAAAAAATAAAAAAATACAAAAAACAAAACAATATAAAAGTTCAAACTCGAAACCTAGCAATATATACGGCTACAACTACACCGTTAGTTCCCCGGTAACAGCGCCAAAATTTGATCACGCCCAACTCTAGTCCTAAAAAGGATAAGCGGTCGCTGCAAATATAATCCGGTCTAAAAGTCCGGAGTCGAATCCCACAGAGAACTAAGGCTTAGGTATATCTGTTTAATATCACTAAAAAGACAAGTTTGAACAATTTTCTAAATTATAAAGATGGAGATTAATATTTCTAACTAATTAACTAGCAAATACTAGAAAAAGGTAAAATTATCAACTAACGAGACAAAGGGTTGGAGACTAAATTTAGGAGGTCTAGAGTTATGACTTCCCCAATTGTCGGAATCCTTCTAGCTATATTCCTTACAATTTTGCCAATGTATTCTCTACTGATCGTGAGCACTTTAGATGTCGTAATTCTCTCTCGAGCAACTACAACAATTTACTAGACATATTCTCTCAAACTACGCTAGTTGGCTTTATCTAACCGCTCATTATGATCACGTCAAGGCTTTTTTATTTCTAAACCTGCCTTTAAACCCACTGTATTGATTTCTCAGATACGTTAGGAGTGACGTTGTTCAACAACCACCTAAATATATATCCTTTCTCAAGAAACACATAATAAATAGGCACAGTCAATCGATGGCCATTCAATCAACAACAATAAATATGTAGTTGAACAAGTAGAGAAATCCAACGGCTCAATTATATAAAAACATATCAAGAATTTATCCTACAAAAGGTTTCATCAAAACCCTAGATAACAAATTAGCTATTCATGATAGTATGTGAAACTACAACACTAAAAAATCATAACCAACAATGAAAAACAGGAAGAGGAAGGAAAAACTCGTTAAAGAATTCCCCGCCTTGCTCCTATTGTGTCTCTGCCTCCTTAGGTCGAATCTGTGTAAAAAATATGTACAAACCCTCTTAAAATACCGCTTTTCCATGTATATATACCAAGTAGGGTCGGGCCCAAATAATTATACCTTCTCCTACGCGAAAAAGGACAATTTTTCAGGTCTGGACGCCGCGGTCGCGGTCCGGGCGCGGTATTTACCTAGCATACTGCCTCAGTCCACGATCGCGGTTTTGACCGCATTTTTCACCCTGGTCCGTTTAGTATTTGGAAAAACGTAAAACATGAAAGTTGTAATGCTTTGAGTTAGATTTCCAACTATATATTGTGGAGCACAAATGGAGTTCTGAGAGAAAAGTTGTGCGCATTTTACTAGACAGTGCACAATATGCCTACTCAATCTTTGTTTTGTTGCTCTATCATCCGTTGATCCCCGAATACGACCTCGGTTTGAATCCTTGGGCTTTTGCTCAGACTTCAAAGCTCCAAATCACTTGAATTCATTCCATAATATCTATATAGCTCGGAATCACTCCTACAAGGCATAAAACACACAATTAGTGCAAAAGACTAACGATTAAACGCAAACTCAACTAAAGTGCAGTAAATTTGAGTGTAATAAGCGACTAAAATACGTAATTATATCATATCATCACAAGTATACGTGGTCGTACAAGTAATATAAGATTGTAAGTCCAGATATCGTACGCACAAGGACTTGTGATTAACTATCAACTAAATTAAACCAAACAATTAATCTTTTCAAGTGAATCCTAACGTATGGATATTTAACTAAATTTTGTCTAAAGTAGCAAATAAGGAGATTAAAGAAAACAACGACAAGTTTAACGATGAATTCAATGTGAGTGAATATTCTAGAGTTATGGGTTAGCTAATAATCCCGTTGAGTGTTCCACTTAAATCGTCTAATTAATTTATCTGGTTTATTGGTTGACAGGGTTAATATTGCTCGTAGCCTTCTCCCGAAGTACTACTCGCCTATTCAAGCTAATCTAACCCTATGGAATTAGAATTAACAAGAATGCATTAATAATTCCTGTATAGTAACCAAGCAAGACGATTAGATATATTCTTATCCTAACCGCAAATCCTCCCCCCCCCCCCCCAGAGTTATGATCTTGCTTTAATTTTATATGCAATCTTGAATTCCCTCTCCCGAGTTCAATCTTAGATTCGTTGATAGTATTCAATTGGTGATCAAGAAATCAAATAATTAAGTGCAAGATTGAATAAATAAACCAACATGATAAAATACTAAGAACAATTCAAGCTTCAAACTACAACGTTCATGTAGCACCCAAAACTCTAGAACTAATAAACTATGAGATTAAAGAAAGAGAAGAGAATAGAAACCTCCCCGAGCGTGGTGTGTGTTCCTCCACGTGAATTCCCCTTCAAAGTATGTTAGCTCCCCTCCAAATTAGGCTTAGGACTTCTTATATACGCAGTGGTGGATCCAGGATTTTAAAGTCGTAGGTGCTCACTATAAAAAAATTGAAAGAAGAGGAAAAAAGAGTTTAGTTATGGGTGCTCAATCAACATTTATCTAAATATTTTTATAATTACCTATACAAATTTACTAAATCTTGTCAAAGATAATGGGTGCTTGAGCACCCAAAATCAGCATGTAGATCCGCCCTTGTATATACGAGTTGGGAGGGTCTTGGGCCGAAATAACCTTGTCCTGAACAAAATAGAAAAATCTCTGCTTCGAGCGTCCAGGGTTTGGCGCTGAAAGCAACAACGTTTTTACGTGCAATTCTTCAATCTTTCTTTTGAATTCTAACTTTATCTTTTGTTGTCTCCACTTGAGGGGACAAAAAACTAAGAAAGAATTACAAGAAAATACACTTGACTTCACACGATATAAAAAATGACCCATATTTTTTAAGTTTACCCGGTATAGCCCAGTTTGTATAGAATTTGAAGGAAAGATTTCAATCACTAAACTAGTTTTCTTTTTCCCTACACGCTCAGAATGCTCTCTCTACATGTGCCTCTTCATTCTCTACAGGCCATCATCTTCTATCCTCTATTTTTTTTAGATCTATCTCTCATAGTCATCTTCTATCTTCTATAATTTTTAAATCTATCTTTCATCCTATCTTTTCTCCTCTCTAATTTTCCGCCATTGACGAAGCCAAAGTTTTTCAGATATGGAAGTTAAAGTTTTCAGATCCGAAAGTTTTCATTGTGAATTGGTGATATCAAAAGGAGTTCAAAATTTAAATTTGAAGCGATTTGGAGTAGATTTGAGTTAAATTTCAAAAAAAACGCAAGGAAAAAGACAAAGTTTCAGAAAAAACGCAAGGAAGAAGACGAAGTCAGTTTTTTGTATAATTATGTATAATATTGTATAATAGTGTATATG
The DNA here is from genome assembly GCF_001879085.1 of Nicotiana attenuata. NCBI lineage: Eukaryota > Viridiplantae > Streptophyta > Magnoliopsida > Solanales > Solanaceae > Nicotiana > Nicotiana attenuata. The sequence continues at coordinate 54,404 of NW_017670295.1, forward strand.
AGTGTATAAATACATCTTATACACTATTGTACACTTTTATACACCTTTATACAAGCGTATGTAGACGAAATTCTTCCACGATTTTCAGTTGCAATTCTTGTTCAAAATCAGTCCAAATCTCCATTAAATGACTTCAAATTTTATATACAACCTCATTATACTATTTCTAACAATTCTAGATAATACCCACTCCAAATTTCTCACAAAATCAAATTCGGAATCTAAACTCACATATTTAAGCTTGTTAAAAATCTAATTTTCACCACCCAAATGGATTTGGTTTGTTGAATTAATATTTGAGTTACAGTTACTGATTCGAAAATTAACTTAAAAGCTTGAGGATTTTTAAAAAAAAAATTAAATACTCCCTCCGTTTCAGTTTATGTGAACCTATTTTCTTTTTGGTTCGTTCCAAAAAGAATGAACCCTTTCTAAATTTGAAAACAATTTAGTTTAAACTTACAATTCTACCCTTACTGAGAAGCTTTTATAACCACACAGATACTCTGGGCCCCTTTTTGACTTGTTTAGGACCACAAATTTCAAAAGTCTTCATTTTTCTTAAACTCCGTGCCCAGTCAAACAAGTTCACATAAATTGGAACGGAGGGAGTAGTAATTTTGAGAACCTATTGGAGTTAGATGTTAAATCTTAGTCTATTATTTTTGGGCTAGTTGGTTGTAAATTGAAATATGGGCTATAAAATTGAAAGGGAGGGATCCCAGTTATTCTAATGTGAAATTTTCCCAAAAACTAAAGGGTGTCCCCGCTTTGTTTCCTTTTCTATTTTCCTTTTTCTTCTTCCACATTTTATTCAATTTTCCTCCAATTTTTTTCATCTTCACAGCGTTTTATTCCTACACAATTAAAATATAATATCAAGCACAAAATAATATAATTAATACTCAAAAGACGATTAAAAGTACTAAAATATGAGGCAACAATGAGTAAATATATGTATTTTTGGCTGAACATCAACACCTCACACTTAGACTCTTGCTCGTCCTCGAGTAAGCATTAAAAATTACTCTCGATAAATCAAGCGTAGAAGCACCACCGCTTTGGTAAATACTAACAGTTATGCCCTATAGCAATTCAAACCATCAGATACACACTTCTTCATCATCGTGCAAGATATATAAGTCACAAACAAACAATAAACTTATAATATCCTAACTTCAGAGAGGGACTCTAACTCACCAAATTTATGCTCGCTCACCAACTTTGTCAAATAAAGCTAATAACATCACCTATCTATCATGAAACAAGTGCCCTCACACGAAGAAATCGTCCATACACTCAAATCAAAGAATGAATATAGTTTAAGGACTTTGCATCAAAGAACAACTCTTGCACTCACAAACGAATTCACATGTATGCACAAAGAACATAGGCTTGCCCATTATATACATATCTACTAATTAAGTATGCTCGAATAGAATCAAATAGGACTTTAATGGGTTATAATGTTGGCTAAGGAATGGGTAGGAGAATTATATAATAGTGACTTACACTTCCCTGAACACTTTGCATTTTTAGACTTCATCACCCATTATTTTCATCTCTTAATTTTATTTTTCAGCCCTCTCTCCATCTATTGTTTCACAAACACAGGCCTCGATCGTCACACTTTTTCCGTTCTAATTGCTCTCTGCAATTTGGGTTTTAACCCTGAGGTATTGGCTGCTGTTATTAAGGAGCTTCGCCAAGAAAATCCGTTTTCTTCCTCTGAACAAAGGACGATGGCTCCTTCAGTGCCTTAGCCAGGTTAATCTTTACATTTTATTTTGCTTATTATAGTGGAATTATCAAATCTCAGTAGTTTTTTTTTCCAGCATTTTTCCCCCACTTTTAATTAAAGGGTATGTTGCTTTTCTTTTCCTTTATTGGGTATCAAGCAGATTTCATTGTATAGTTTCCAGACAAACTTATTTGGAGTTTGTTTTTTTGCTTATCTGAAATATTGTGTCACTGCTTCTAATGTCCAATAGCTCAACCTTGAATCTTTATTGGATTAAAAAATATATATCAATATAGTTTGCTCGTCAACTTGTTATTACCACAAATTCTATATAATCGAACCTAATATTTATCTTAAAAATAATGGTGCACCCATATTATTAAAATTCTGGATACGCTTCTGTCTTTATTTCTTTATTTATTACTTTGACCACATTATAATGACACTTGTTCTAGAGTTGCTCCATGTACTAAGAACATGTCTTGGGATATTCTATTAGTATACGTTTGAAAAAGACCTTTGCTAGATTGTTGGATTTAATTATGTTGCTAACCTTAAAAAAGATATTGTTACTATAGGATTTGCTTATTTTATAGAGACAATTTCACTCTTAGCCGCTCGGCTAAAAAATTTGACAATCGCTAGCTCACAAATCTATTATGCAATTTAAAGTCAAAAATTAATTATAATATCTAGCCAAAAACTTAAAGGTAGGTACAAAATTTCCTCTTCCCCTCCGTCTGTGTCAGTCCAATGAAATATCTAACAAAGCTCCCTAACTTGCAATTGTTCAAGATGGAGAACATGAGCATGAGAATGTGGGTTGAGAAATTCAATTTCTATAATTGCACTGAAGTATTAGCGGGCATTTATAGTGCATGGGGTAAGGGTAAGAAGGGGAGAAGAGAAAAGGGGTGTGGATATTTGTGGAGCCACGTAATTCAGTTTTGGGCCTCTAAAGATGCATAAGTAGTAAAAATAGCACGGGCTAGCAAGTTTTTGGAAAGGTCATTCAAAAATAGCGTTTGCAAAGTCATTGAAAAATAGCCACTATTTTGCTGCAACACGAAAAGTTCCAACATAATATACTGGAGATCGGTGCACCTGTGTATGAACTTCCAGCATATTATGCTGGACCGGTATATTATACTGGAACTCCAGTCTATTTATATACAAATAGACTGTCACTATACAGTTTTTTATACAACCGACTGTCACTATACAAAATAGACTGTCACGATACAAAAATTATACAAAATAGACTGTCACTGTACATTGTATATACAATAGACTGTCACTATACAAAAAATATACTAAATAGATTGTCACTATACAAAAAAATATACAAAATAAATATTTCGGGCTATTAAATGTAATATGTTTGGGCCGGAGGGACATTCGTATCAATGGAAAAAACATGGGTTATTAAAATTTTGAGGGGCTATAGAGGGTCATTTTTTATTTTGATACTTACTCTTAGTCTAATTTTCTTGGTTCTGGAATTATTTTTATTGTCATTTACTATCATCAATTTTTTCTTCTACTAATCAGGAAAATGAAAGTACAAGAGGGGGGAGGGGGGGTGAATTGTAGCCTTTTTAAATTTCTAGTCGGGAAACACATATATCTGACCACACTCTACCTTCTCTCTAACCTATAACCAATCTTCATCTTTTCAATTCAAAACACTGAAATGAATCCAAACATCAATTCCCACATCCCCCCTAAACCACCAGACAAGGATAATACCACTTAAAAAGAAGAAATCCAAAGTTTTAAAGATAAACTTATTGAAGGAGTACAACATTCCCTAAAAATTGCTGAGACCCCTGCATATATTGATACCACCACAAAGGTTCAAGAAACAAACACCATACCCAATCACTCAATGATCGTGAATGAACAAAGAATCCATCTGACAGAGGAAGACCAAGAATGTATATATCAACCATGGCGGTATTCTCTCATTATCAGACTAATTGGTAAGAAAATCCAACATCATATCCACAAAAAGAAAATTCAGGAAGCTTGGAAAATGATGGATAATTTTTCCCTAATTGATTTGGGAGCAGACTACTACATAGCTAAATTCAAATGTGAAGAACACATGATCAAAGTCCTAACCGCTGGCCCATGGTTTATATTTGGCCATTTTCTCTCTATTCAGAGATGGAAGCAAAACTTTGTGGCAATAGAAGTAAAGAGCTCCCTCACTGCCATTTGGATCCGTCTACCTCAATTACCAACTGAGTTTTATGATGGTATCATATTGGCAAAAATTGGAAATGCCATTGGTAAATTATTAAAAGTAGATGCGTGCACTTCTTCAACTCTAAGGGGACGCTACGCCAGACTATGCATTGAGCTACCACTGGAGATTCCGCTAGTCATTCATCAACATTGGCCACCATAAGCAAATCATCCAATACGAGGGTGAGAGTACTCTATGCAAGCAATGTGGAAGACTTGGTCATGTGGCAATGAAGTGCCACTATGTGAAGACTTCACTGCCAACAAACTCCACTTCAGATAATAAAAATCATCTCCCTAAAGAAGTGAGCAATGTCAGTGAAGTAAATGGCAAAGCATGGCAAACGGTTAAGTTCACAAAGAAGAAAAGAACCAATGGGTGGAGTTCTGGGACCAATCAAAATCCAGGTATTCCATCAAAACTACCTCATCCAATACCAAGTAAGTTTTCTACCCCAACCCCTAATACTATGTATATCCCCTCAAACACTCAACCTATGAGTAACAGAAAAATCTCGAGTAATCATTCCTCATCTTCTCAGGGAAATTCCATAAACTGTAGTAACAAGTTCTCCACTTTGGAGAATCCGTCAACAAAAATAAAAATAAAAGAAAATTATTTACTAAATTCTGAAAATAATTTGAATTTTGACATTGATAACGTGGCTTTACCAATACTCCCAATCACAATGTGTCTGACATGGAGGTTAGTGATTTACCCAACATGCAGTCCCTAATAACGCCCACTAATCATATTAATGTAGATAATAAAGCTACAAAAAACGATATTATCCTTGAAAGAAAAGAAACATCTTCCGATAACCATTCCCTAAACCCTCCTTTTAACATTGATACTGCTTCTAACATCTACATGGATGAAGATCAGGCCCCACAACACTTGTTCCACATGCCCCCACCTTCAAACCATTTGGCGAATAGCAAAGACCACGTGCCTAACCCTACTACTACACCAAATCAACTTAAAATCTCTTCTCCTGCATGCAAAGAAATCATGCAAATAGACCAAATCATTAACACCCTAGGAAATCCTTCTACTGGAACCTCTACAACTTCCAGTGAGCAAGCCGTTCCAAAAAATATAAATCAACCCCTAAGTACTCACTATGCCAAGAATTCCCGTATCACAAAGAAGGAGATTCAGACTTGTTCAAATCCTAAGGCACCAAAGAGCTCACACAATGGCCAACCCACCTCCAAATTTGAACAACCAACAGGGAAACCAAACAGTCTTCTTCATCCAACCACCTCTCCCTCAAGATCACCGACCTCTATTATGGATAGAACAAGCACTGATGGGCCATGCAGTAACATTCAACATGATGCTAGATGGCCAGGAAACAGTGATCATCCTCCAAAATTCTCACTTCCTAGCCCAACTTGTCTCCGAGGGAATGCACATGGCCATGAGCAACTACTACAACCACGTTTGGCTAAACAATATACTTCAACCTTTGGCCCCAAACTTGAATGCACACCAAGCTCAAGCCATGAGGAACCAGACGAACCTTCCTCACCACTTCAACCCCTTTCATCCACAGAATATGGCACTGGATCTCCCTTTCTTTCCCCTAGGGGAGATCCAGAACTTAAACCCAATCTTCATGCCATGGGCAGCAGCCCCCCACTTTCACCAAAATCAAGCTCGAGCAGTCCCCCCAGTAAACAACCCACCTCCATAACCAGACAATCCCAATGTGCACGAACATGAAGAGCCACCAGTAGAGAATGTAGACGAAATGAACTTACTAGGGTCGGAAGAGATAATAGAATTCTCAAGTCTAAACGATGTAAAGGTCTATCTCTTCAGGGAGATACAAGAGAAGAAATATGTGCTCAGTTGCCCCCCAGCCTTGTACAAGTTCTCAATGGACATCAAGCCTCCACAAGATCCAACATTGGGGAGCCATGCAATGATACTGGTTCCATCCCTGAGGAGGAACCCACTGCTCCATGCAAGAATGGAGAATAGCTAAACCAACAATCATGTTTCAATGATGTATATGCCTACTAATATAATCATTTGGAATATTCGTGGTGGTAATAATGATAACTTGCGTATCAACTTCAGGGAGATGGTTGATACTCACAAAATCTGCATGGTAACTTTGTTAGAAACCCGTATGGAAAATCATATCACCTTGCTAAATGATTTTCCTTTTACAAATATGGTCGAGGTCCCAGCAGAGGGTCAAGATGGGGGTATGGTTATCATGTGGGATGCCAGCATAGTGAGAGTTCATGATTTTGTTAGGAGGAACCAAGAGATCCACGCCAATGTTGAGGTAACTCATTTTAATACCATTTGGTTATTTTCCTCAGTATATGCTACTACTAGCTTAGGAAAAAGATGTACTCTGTGGAACAATATTGAAAACGTTCATACAAATAACTCTAAGCCTTGGCTCCTAGGGGGAGATTTTAATGATATTTTTAGTGCTAATGATAAATTTGGTGGAAATCCAATAAATTGTAGGAGAAGTAACAATCTTTGGAATAGCATCAACAAGTGTAGTCTAATGGACCTAGGTTACAAAGGATGTAAGTATACTTGGAAAAATAATAGGAAAAAATCTAGGGGCTTAATTATGGAAAGATTAGATAGAATTTTTATAAATAATGACTGGCTATCCCTTTTCCCAAAGGCTATGGTCACACATCTGCCCAGAACCCACTCCGACCATAGCCCATTATTAGTCCAATTAAGCCCAAAAAATGTAAATTTCTCAAACAAACCATTTAGACTTGAAACTATTTGGTGTAGACATCCGGATTTCATTAACATTGTTAAAAAATGTTGGTCAAACAATAGTTTAATTGAAGCTCAAGTTAGTTTCAAAGACACTGTTATAAGCTGGAAGAATGAAACATTTGGAGATATTTTTAAAAAGAAAAAAATACTTCTAGCCCGGCTAAATGGAATTCAAACCTCCCCTTCTTACCAAAGAAGTTTCTTTTTACAAGACTTAGAATCTAAACTACAATTAGAATACAAAATATTCTAAAAATGGAGCAAGACTTTTGGAAATTACGCTCCAGGATCTCTTGTTTAAACGATGGGGATACAAATACTAGGTTCTACCATGTAATGGCTTCAAATCGTAAGTGTCGTAATGCCACTATGTACTTTACCAACAATAATGGTGAATGGATTACTGATCCAAGATCTATTTTAAACCATACTCTTGCTTTCTTTACAAATGGTTTCACAACCTCAAAAACCTCCTCTCATAGAAAGGCCATCCTAGATGATCCTACGTGCCACAATAGTATTGATTTATCTAGTCTTGACATGGCCTTGACAAATGAGGAAATTACAAAGGCTGTTTTTTCTTTCAACCCCTTCAAGGCACCTGGGCCGGATGGAATTCATCCCTTTTTCTACCGAAAATACTGGCATATCATCAAAAATTTAATAGAATCCTACTGTCATAAGGTTTTTGATACACAAACTCTGCCAAATGGTATAAATAAAACCTTTATTTGTCTTATCCCAAATTTTCCAATGCAAACAAACTAAAAAATTTTAGACCAGTTGGTCTTTGTAATACTTCTTACAAAATCATTACGAAAATAATTGCAAACAAGATAAAGCCCATGTTACCCTACCTCATCAGTCCTCTCCAATCTAGCTTCATTAAAAATAGGAGAGCTAGTGACAATGCTATTATCATTCAAGAACTCATGAATAATCTTCGAAAAAACAAAATATCTATCTCTGATATGCTTATAAAAATTGATCTGGAAAAAGCATTTGATAGATTAGAATGGTTTGTCTATAGAACTCTTAGATTCTTCAAATTTCCCCCAAAAGTCACTAAATTAATTATACACTGCATTAGTACCAACTCTATGGGAATCCTTGTTCATGGGACAACCACTGAGTTTTTTAGTCCAAGTAGGGGTATCCGCCAAGGAGACCCCTTATCACCCTACATATTCATCCTTTGCATAAAATTGCTCTCAAAGCTCATTATTATCAAACAGACATTTTAAATTGGGACCCAATAAAAATCTCTCAAAAAGGTCCGTCTTTTTCTCATGTTCTATTTGCGGATGATATCACCCTAATGGGTAAGGCTAACAAAAAAATCGAAAATTGCATAAAATCTAGTATGGATTTTTTCTGCTCTCAATCAGGCTTATCCATCAATTTGACTAAATCAAAAATAATCCTCCCAAATCTATGTCCTCATCATATTTCTTCCTACTTCTCAAACCTTCTTGGAATGAAGGTTACTCATGATTTTGCAAAATATCTAGGATTCCAAATTCTAAATCATAGTCTGAAGCCTAGAGACTACCAATCCATAATTGACAGACTTCATAACAAAATGTCTCACCGAAAATGTTCCTTTCTAAATATGACGGGTAGAACAACTCTTGCAACTAGCACTCTAAATGCTATCCCTGCTTACTCTATGCAGTACACTTATCTACCTGCTAAAATTCTAAAACAAATTGATAAGATACAAAGGGATTTCATTAGGGGGAGCACTAGCACCTCAAGAAAATTCCATTTAGTGAACTGGAATATTGTCACTAAGAGTAAACAGGAAGGAGGAATCTTTGTAATTGGAGGCTGTTATAAAACACAAACACCCCCGGGCTCAACTCATCTCCTATAAGTATGCCAATAAAAAATCAATTAACGATACTTCCTTTATTTGCAAATCCATCCTAAAAGGGTGGAGTCTTTGTAATGATGGTATTTTATGGCACCCACACTCTCACTCAAATATGAACATTTGGTCTTCAAATTGGATCCACAACTCCAGTACACTAAGAAAGAATATATGTGGCCCTATTAATAAAAAATACCTCAACATTTCCATCAAAGATATTATAAAAAATGATAAAATGGGACCTCACTGGTATCTCTTTTGACATTCCTAGTATCCTAATGGAAAAAATTATTGCAACCCCTACCCCTAATAAGTTTTTTAAAAGGGATACTGTGACCTGGGGTATCACTTCCGGTGGTCACTTCTCTACTAAATCATGCTACACTCTCATAAATTCTTTTACCACTCCTAAATTAAATTTTGACTGGATTTGGGATCTACAATACCCAAACAAAATCAAAGTCTTCTTGTGAAAATGCATGCATAATCACATCCCATGAAGAGCTTTCCTATCCCACATTGGCATGAACATAGACAAGGTTTGCACCATTTGCAGAATCACGTAGAAAATGCACAACACATTTTCATCTACTGCCCCAGCACTGAATCTTTCTGGGAAAATATGGGCATCTCAAATATCCAGTTAAAAGAAGGTACCCACTGGTTAATGAGCCTAAAAGAGATTTTTATTCAAAAAAGCTTTTATTCAAATAACTGGAGGACCTTTCTTCCCTTCGCCATTTGGAATATCTGGAAGAATAGAAATAACAATAACATAAATAACATTAACTACAAGGTTCATGACGCCGACATTCTTCAACAAGCTTGGGAATATAATTTCTTCATGGAGAAAAACTCCTTCAAAGAAAGCAGGATTTTAATTGAGATCAGATGGAACAAACCACCACAAAATGCAATCAAGCTGAATATTGATGGAGCCTTCTCCAAGTATACACTGGAAGCTGGCATTGGTGGTGTTTTCAGAAACAATAATGGAGACTGGATCTTGGGCTTCTGCAAGTCAACCTATGCTTCATCAGTCACACATTGTGAACTAATGGCTCTGCATGAAGGATTAAAAATTGCTCAGGAACTCGGTCTTCCTAACATTGAGATAGAGACAGACTCAACGGATGCTATATCATTACTAAATGAAAATAACCCTAACTTCTCTAATCTAATTTTTGAATGCAGGTCATTAATGCACCAGTTGAAGCACCCAATCCTGAGGCATAACTTCAGGAAAGGAAATGTGATGGCCCATCTCTTGGCGAAGGAAGCAGTGAAAAGATTTAAATTTTCAAAATGTGTTTACCATGCACGTCCACCTAGTTTTGCTGAACCTCAATTGCTAAAGGACAAGTATGGCTATAGTATTAGCTCTAAGTATGTTGTTACTACTGTTTGTGAAAAACTAGCCAAGTTTGGCAATGAAAATGTCCTTAGGGACTATGTAAGAACTCTATAATCTTTTGTTATTAGTAATATAATATTATCTTTTACTTCAAAAAAAAAATAATTTCTAGTCGACTACTCTTCAAACCTAGTAGACTTATACGGAGACAGCCTGCACCAAAACTGTTAGGACTTCAATTTAAGCAGATACTACTCACAACAGATAATACGGTGTATATTAAAATATGAGAGCAGTAAAATAAATGACACCAGGAATTTTATACTGGTTCGGAACCAATGTGGTATCCTAATCCAGTCTCCTTGGGTTGCAAGGATGTTATCTCTTGAGCTCTTTGTAATTTGTGTTGAGTAAAGCTTGTGTAATTTTCAATGTTCACCACCAACGTTTAGAGGGTTGGTTTTCATTCTCTCACCAACAACGACCCTTTGGTTTTCACTCGCTCACTAAAGAAACGAACAATGACACAACCTCTCCGGACACTACCTCTCCAATATTCTTCTATCTCTCTTCTCTCTTTTGTGTACACAGTAAATCTACTAAAGTGAATTATAATGCTTGTAAAGAGTAGAATAAAGAACTTGTAGTTGGATAGACAATTGTATAGAAGGCTGCGTACTTTCTTCCTTCATAGAGCTTGTATATTTATACCCCTTTGAACTTGTTCTGGCAATTGCTTAATCCAAGGGAATTTGATTATTGCTCCTTTATTTGTTTCCATAATTTGCTACTCCAATGATCTCTTGTTTGGTCAATCTTCTCATACCATATATTAGACCTGGGCAGAGATATTGTTGCTTTCCTTTGGATAAGGTAAATTGATGAGTATCCTTCCAATTATGCATTGAATGATTTTCTTTCCTTGTCCGACACCTTGATTGAATAGTGTAAGAATCTTGATTACAACTCCTTCCTTAATTCTTTTTATAACTTTGGACATTATGCCTTCCAAGTCTCCAGTGCATAATCACGTTCCTTTGCTTAAAGATTCTTCCACAAAATATTTCTCATTTTCTTCCAATAAGTCATTGTAAAAGTTCTTCCTTTTTATATGAGAAATATTCCTTTCTTGATCTTGGAAGATAATCTCTTTTCATAATATAGATTTTACTACGCCATAATATATTTTCTTTCAATAGAAAATATATTCTTCCTTGGCCTTGTAATATCTTTCTTCTATAAAATAATAGATCTTCTCCATAATTTTAACAACTTTCCTTTCAAGATATTGAAAAACTTTCCTTCCATAATTTCCGTAGATTCTTCTTCCGATATTGTAGTAAGCCATCCAATATTTGAAACTTGACTTTCAAATATTATTCCTTCTATGATTCTTGAAGATTAACTCTCTGAAAATAATCTTCCTTGATAAATTCTTTACATGATATTCTCTTTCCCGTATTTGTCTGGATCTTTACCAACATCTTTTTTTATGAATAAACCTGTGCAGAAATAAGATTACCGCAAGTAAGTGTTCTTTGATTAATAATTATGTTGGTTTGTTATCATCAAAATTAATACGTGAAACCTTGAAGCTAACAATCTCCCCCTTTTTGATGATGGCAAACCATTGAGTACAAAATAAGAAAATTTAATCAAAGACTTAATTAAAGGCAGTAATGGGATAAGCTAGATAAACTGGTTACTTCCCTGAAATCTTCTCGAAATGCATGTAGTACATCAAGTGTGAACTCCCCCTCAATCTATGCATTCCTCAGTTGTGCTCCCCCTATCTCCATACACTCTACCTGAGTTTTTGAACTTTTGTACACATTATTTTTCCCCCCTTTGTCATCATCAAAAGGGTGGAATAGGATATAAATTACTAGAACCAATAACAAAACATATGCTCAATTAATCTATATTCCAAGAATATCTCAATTAGATAAATTCATAATCTATTAACTCATCCAGTTTAAAGAAAGAATAACGACAAATAAACACTAAGCAATCAACACCAAAGGTCTGATTCAGTTGGAAAATTTTTCGAGTAAACAAATCATTGCTTACCATATGAAGCAAGAGAAATTGTAGGTCATTTTAGGTCATCCAAAAACAATTTCAAATATTTGAGGAGAATTATTAGACTTCTAATAACGAAGAGCGGGACGATACAATTTTGAATCTATTGAAAATAATTCTAATAGAATCGAACCGCAGACATGCTATCATAGACTTGAAATCACACAAAAGAGGTAAGATGCTAGTGAATCATTTTTACCAAATAGGATATACGAGGCTATCATTACCATACCAACTTCTTTCATAAATGAGAGGAAATATCTACAAGATGACGGTCAATGTCCTCCAGGCAGATTTCCAAAATACTTTCTTTCACAAGCAATCTAATGACACATGTTTTGCCTTGTGCTCTAGTTTGTCTTTTCCATGAGAATTAAAAAATCTCCATGCCATTTTTTCTATTTCAGTCCACTTTGTTTCCTGCAAGATTTGCATCTGAAAAGATCCTACTAGATCAAAATAATTAGTTCTTGCATATAATAATCCATAATTTAGAATCAACCAAAGATCTTTTGTGGCAATATGAAAAGATATTATGGGATCAGGTATACCTAAATATTTGTCATAAAAATGAAATAGATAACCGGTCATACCTTGGTACTTTATTCGATCGTTGGACTTACTAATTTTCTCCTTGCTTCGCATTATGGAATGAGAAGATAAAGGTAAATTCTCCATTATACTCATTTCCAACCCGATCATCTTCCAGAAGCTTAAAAATGGTTTGATATGATTTTGGTTAGTATTAAAAAAAATATGCTCTTGTAAATACAACTTTGGAAAGAATAATCGCCACATGATAAACATGAATTTATTTCAAATGGTAACTAGTCTTAGTCACACGAATGTGATTCAAAAAACTTTGAATTCCAGAGAGAGGCTAGAAAATAATGTTATGCAGTTTTCAAACCATTTAAAAAATATTTCAACATCCATACAAAAATAGTTTACAAAGTTTGTAATATGCACATGAAAAATAATATTCTAACAAAACTCTCAATGAAGAAACAGACCTTCTTGTTGTGAAACCTTGAGCTACAAGTTTACACATAATTTTCACAACCTTACTAATCTTATCCGGCTTTAGATATCCATGATTGTAGCTCATTTGATTGGTACTGGATTTCCATATTGTTGATTCTTTCAGCTTTGCTCAACAAATCTTGTATTACTAGAATCCAGCATTCAATGCTTCTTCATGACTGTCTAGTTCAACTAGTATAGATATGTCACTAGCAATTTTTTTTAAGCTATCCACTGTAAGTTCTCCATCCTTATTCACAATTTGCTTAGAAAAATATTAGTATAAGGAAAACGCGCATGATGAGATTTCTCTACAACTAATGAATGAGAAATATGTCAAGAGGCTTACCAAGACAATTGCAACCAAAGAAAATAAGATAACCAAAAATTGATTTTTCTTCCTTCCCATAGCTCAGACAAAATTTCATTCAAGATAAGATCCAATGATAATATTAAAGCACCTATAAGCCAATAATGATAATTTATGCAAAAATGATGCTTTCTTTTCAAGTCTGCTTTCAACTGAGGCATCAAACTAAAGATGTAAAAGATCATGCTTGTTGCAAGAAAGTGTCAAATAGATACTATTAAGACACACATCGATGATCACTTCAAATGGGTTATTTTCTTATTAAAAAAAATGACCTATGCAAAAGCAAGGATAATCATCAATATAAACATATATATAGGTACCTCCCAATATTTTGAGTCTTAGGAACAGTCGAGTATCTCCACATGCACAAGTTACCGACGCATCAAGGTTAAACAACCTTCTCAGATTTGAATGAAATATTGAAAATTTCACTAAGAGAATGGATATAAGAAGTAATTCTCTTCACAAATTATTTTAAGCTCACAACTACATGAAAGGACTACATGCATGAATGCTTGCTTATCCTAATGCTTATACAAAAGGTATGGTTTGTGCCAAATATAAATTCGTTCATTCAAGATCTCTAAGTCAAGGAAAGTATTAACATTAAACATAATAGTACCATGTTGCAGCAAGTCGACTCCAGCAATATGTAGTTGTACATATCATATTATATTAAACCAAAAAAATATTACTAGATACGTATCACCTTATAAAGCATCCGAAGGAACTTGAATAACCTTTAGTCATATCAATCACTTAAGCTTTACCATCATGTGTAATAGTTCCTTCATCATTTATAGAGAATGTATGAACTTAGAAGCATCTTTAAGCATGTGCCATGACCAGCCATTATGCAAATTTCATTTATCCCTTTTTATGGCTGGACTCAGAATTCCTACAAAACAGATTAATTAATTTTTGGTACCCAAATCTTTTTGGGTCCTTCATGGTTAGTAGATTGAATAATTCGAGATGCATGTAACTGTTTTGGTCTCCAAACATATTTTGATCTAACATAACTTTTGGCATAATTACATGCAAATAGTTTATGTCCAGAATTGCCACAATAGTGGCATGTAATATGAGAAGAAGAGTGTTTACCTGCCGCTACCTTATTAGTTGACTTGGAGCTTTCTTCAGTCAACTTGTTCAAAGAAGGACGTTTACCAGTAGATCCCTTTTCAGTCGACTTATAGCTGTTAAGCCAAGGAGACGACTTTGATCGATCAGAGTAGTGGCTGAGGGATTTGTGCAAGCTGCTAATTTGTTTGCGAAGCTTAAAATTTTCTTCTTGAAGTAAGTTGTTCTCAACCAGATATTCTTTAAGATGAATATCCCACTCATTCTTTTCATTTCTCAACTTGTTGTATTCTTCAAGTTGGATCTCCCAATCTTTCTTCTCATGTGTCAACTTCTTATATTCTTCAAGTTGGATCTCCCAATTCTTCTTCTCCTTCCTCAACTTATGATATTCATTTAGAACTTTCTTAAAGTCATTGAGAACCAATTCCATATCATCCTGCAATTTATCACAGTTATCACAATACGTAATAGGAGTGTGACATACCTTGTTAGTTTCTCCCATTGCCATGAAACATTGATTCTCCATTCTTTCGTGATTGTTTTCTTCTTCAGATTCATCCTCGTCGCTCCATGATTTGTGATTCTTTTTCTTGAGATCACAATCAAGAATAGCATTAAAGCACACCTCGTCAGTTTCCCCTCTTTTCTTGAGACATATTTTTGTCATTTCTTCTTGATCATCCTCGTCGCTCCAAGTTGAGATTCTATGATTTTTCTTCTTGAGGCTGGGATATTTTAATTTCATATGTCCAGGTTTACCACATTTGTAGCAGCATATGTTCTCTTGTTGTTGAACCACATTCTTCCAATTCTTTGATGATTCTGGATGGATTGAGATTTTCTATTCTGCTTCTTTATACTCTTCCTTTTTCTCGTCCTGGGCATCACGGCCAAGTCTTCTCGATCTTCACCATTTTCGGATTTTTCAAGAGTTGACGTGGATTCAATTTCCTTAACTCTGTTGGCGTACCCGTGGATATTTCCCAATCTCTCCCATATATCTTTAGCAGTCTCACAGGTGGATATTCTCTTATATTCTTCTTCACTAATCGCACAATAGAGCATGTCGATTGCTCTAGCATTTGTTTGCATAATATCCAACTGTTCTTTTGTGTAGTCAAATATGAATTCCCTTTTTACAAGCTTCTTTCCATCACTGTTGTTCGGAATAGGTCTTGGTCCATTCTGAATAACTAGACAGGCTCGATAATCTACTGTTTGGACATACACCTTCATTCTTTCTTTCCAATGCTATAGTATTGACTATTGAAGTACGACGACCTTCTTATTGAGTATCCCTCTTGAAGTACTGTTTTAATAATTTGATGACCTGCCATGAATATTTTCTCACTTGTTGTTAAGCAAAAAAATAAAGATGTGAGACCTGCTCTGATGCCAATTGAAAGTAGAAGAGGGGGGAGGGAGGGGTGAATTGTAGCCTTTTTAAATTTTTAGTCGACTACTCTTCAGACCTAGTCGACTTATATGGAGACAGCATGCACCAAAACTGTTAGTACTTCAATTTAAGCAGATACTACTCACAACAGATAATACGGTGTATAATAAAATATGAGAGCAGTAAAATAAATAACACCGGGAATTTTATACTGGTTCGGAACCAATGTGGTATCCTAATACAGTCTCCTTGGTTGCAAGGATATTATCTCTTGAGCTCTTTGTAATTTGTGTTGAGTACAGCTTGTGTTATTTTCAACGTTCACCACCAACGTTTACAGGGTTGGTTTTCACTCGCTCACCAACAACGACCCTTTGGTTTTCACTCGCTCACTAAAGAAACGAACAATGACACAACCTCTCCGGACACTGCCTCTCCAATATTTTTCTGTCTCTCTTCTCTCTTTTGTGTACACAGTAAATCTACTAACGTGAATTACAATGCTTGTTAAGAGTATAATAAAGAACTTGTAGTTGGATAGACAATTGTATAGAAGGCTGTGTACTTTCTTCCTTCATAGAGCTCGTATATTTATACCCCTTTCAACTTGTTCTGGCAATTGCTTAATCCAAGGGAATTTGATTGTTGCTCCTTTATTTGTTTCCATAATTTGCTACTCCAATGATCTCTTGTTTGGTCAATCTTCTCATACCATATATTAGACCTGGGCAGAGATATTGTTGCTTTCCTTTGGATAAGGTAAATTGATGAGTATCCTATCAATTATGCATTGAATGATTTTCTTTCCTTGTCTGACACCTTGATTGAATAGTGTAAGAATCTTGATTACAACTCCTTCCTTAATTCTTTTTATAACTTTGGACATTATGCCTTCCAAGTCTCCAGTGCATAATCACGTTCCTTTGCTTAAAGATTCTTCCACAAAATATCCCTCATTTTCTTCCAATAAGTCATTGTAAAAGTTCTTCCTTTTTATATGAGAAATATTCCTTTCTTGATCTTGGAAGATAATCTCTTTCCATAATATAGATTTTACTATGCCATAATATATTTTCTTTCCATAGAAAATATATTCTTCCTTGGCATTGTAATATCTTTCTTCTATAAAATAATAGATCTTCTCCATAATTTTAACAACTTTCTTTTCAAGATATTGAAAAACTTTCCTTCCATAATTTCCGCAGATTCTTCTTCCAATATTGTAGTAAGTCATCCAATATTTGAAACTTGGCTTTCAAATATTATTCCTTCTATGATGCTTGGAGATTAACTCTCTGAAAATAATCTTCCTTGATAAATTCTTCACATGATATTCTCTTTCCCGTATTTGTCTGGATCTTTACCAACATCTTCTTTTATGAATAAACCTGTGCAGAAATAAGATTATCACAAGTAAGTGTTCTTTGATTGATATTTATGTTAGTTTGTTATCAACAAAATTAATACGTGAAACCTTGAAGCTAACAGAAAATGTGCCCATTTCAAAACCCAGATTATGAATTTTCAAATGTGACTACAAACTAATGTACTGCAGTTTATTTTTGGCTCTTTTATTTTATTTTACTTTGTTGTCCAAGCTATCTGGATGTGTATAGCATAATCAAAATACAAATCCTCATAGTCAAACTTAAAAAGACAGTCTTCTAGATGAAAGCAAATAAGCTCATATTTTATCATGTCTCACTAGCCGTCAAGAGCATAGAACAAATTGAAGCGCAGAATAAAATAGAGCAACAGAAAATGTTCATCTTAAGCAAATCAAGCTATTCCTGATAATGCAATCTCCTACTAGAGTACAGAACAGAACAGAATAGAGCACAGTAAATATTCTTTCTCAGCTAATTTTCGTGCAATCTCCTACTGGAGTGCTCACTTTTCTCAGCTATTTCTGGTAGTAAAAGCTCATACATTCAACTTAATTAAGCTTACAAAAAGAACTTGGATGTGTATGAACATGGAAATATGAAGGATCAATATCTTTGTTAGCACTTATCACAAAAGAGAAAATTAGAAGAGGCACTACATCATATCAGAAGAAGAAATATGAGAACCCAACAAAGAACTGAGTACAATCAGCAGCAACAACAATCTTCAAGTACTATTCATGATATGTCTACAGCAACCAAGACTAATATGGAGTTTAATCAAGACTCATAGATGTTGTCTAAGAAGGAAAAACATATTTCTTACGGTTGGTTTCCTCCTAGGCAATCAATTATTAACATCAAGAAACTGAACAATGTTTGACCCAAAAGATTTTGAAACCTTTTTGATTAAATCAATTAAAAAAGATGAAAGAGTAAATCTCAAACAAATATAATAAACTCTAGAGTGAGGAACATAAGGGATGAACAAGGTAAATAATATTTATTGATCTCGTGGAACCGAATGATTAAGCGTAAAAAGAACGATCACCAAGAAAGTAGAATAAATATTGTAATGGATGCTCTTAGTCGAAAGTCCCCCCCTTTACAAGGTTCTTTCCTCACTATATATAAGGGACAACCCCCTTTTGAACCCTAGAAAACATATCATAAGGAATATTCGACGTATATTCCTAAAGCCTCCTGTTAGACCTACATTACTGCGAAAGTCATGCGTCCTCTATCCGCTTGTTGGTCGTCACCGTCTTCAACAGGACGTCGTGTTGTAAAGATCTCATCTTTTGTCGTATTGGTCAGTAGCCGTGGTCATCCAAATTTGGACCCATACAGTTAGTCCCTCTGCTTGTCGAGGTTGCGGTTTGTGCGTCCTTGATAAGCGTACATCGCCCATACCTGTGGAGAAATTTGGTTTTATGAAACGCCATGACATGGCCAACAACGGAAGGTTAGCGTGCTCAACGATACCCCTAGTGGTGTGTCTTATCGGGAAGTGATGTCACTTCCACGTGCGTCATCATTATGCGTGTTTTCGAGACAGGGGCTGAAGGCTTGTCGCTTCAATTTCGGTGCCATTCTGCAGCCTTCCGCTTCGATTCTGGCGCCACCCAATCCTATAAATAGGGGGAGGGTTTGTTTTCAAAAACTCTTGGCCATTTCGTCTCTGGTTATTTTTTCTTATCCCTCCCGTGTTTGCTCCAACGATTCCTCTACTTCCTTTCTTCCAATCTTCGTTCTTAGCTTTTTCTGTTACATTAACACATTTTCCACCGTAGAGATGCCTAGAACACATCTATCTCGTGAGGGGCTTTCCGACGCCACCCCGTTGTCCATGGCGCTCCCCCCTGGTGGTGAGGACATGACGGTGGAGGAAGGGAACAACTTTCCCACCGTGGAGGAGTTATTGCCGAGACACCCTATGTCTCGAAGCGACTTTCTTAAGGATCCTCCTCCTACTCCTGCCCCTATACTCTCTGAAACTGAGCAAGTCCATATCGATGCTCTCCGTGCAAAATATAACATTCCCGCTCATATTGAGATGGTTCCAGTGGAAAGGGACTTCGTGGAAGTCCATAGGCCTGGGTACTGTGCTTTTTATGAGTGCCCCTTCGTGATTGGTCATTCCTTCCCCCTTCTCCTGTTAGCGGAAGAATTCTATCGATTCTATGAGGTTTTCCTGGCGCAACTTTCCCCGTACACGCTCAAAATACTCCCGTTATTGACGAAATACGTAGAGTTGGCGGGGTGCGAGGTTACCGTTCAATACCTTCTACACTTGTTTTCTCCCAGCTTTCATAGGGGTACTATGGTACATCTGAGGCACCGTGGGACAAAATGGCTGGTGGTTGGAATCGATGACCGGGCGAGTCGCAAATTTTGGCATAACTACTTCTTCGTTAGAACTGAGCACATCGTGTCTGACCCCGCTAGATTCCCGGAGCGGTGGAACGAGAATCGTAAGTGTCGCTACTTGTTTACTCTTTCTTTTCTTCTTTATTCACCTTAGTGTTTATTTGTTTCTCGTTTGCAGCTATGGGGCACCCACCTCACCCTATTGCAGGTATAAGGGATTGGGTAGCTCGTCTGCTGTCCCATGCAGCGGAGAATAGAGACTGGCCCCTTTCGTGAAGCGCTTTGGGCCGAAAGTTTCATCTGGTAAGTATCTTCCTCTGTATCTCTCTTCGACTATCATAAAGAGTCTATTGATACGACTCTTTATGATGACAGGTCGCAGAGCTTCTAGGCGGAGGGCCCCAGTCCCTGCATTTCGTCAAGTTGTCGCCTCCGCAGGAATGCAATTCACTTTGGATGAGTCCGCGCGAGAGGGTCGTGCTCAGTTGGTACAGGCGAGGGAAACCTCTCGGGATATGGTCGTGAGGGGGAAAATCCCTTCTTTACCAGTCCATCACCTCGTTGATGAGTCCTCTAATGGGGACGAATCTTCGTTGAGAAAGAAGAGGAGGATAGAGCTTGGGAAGAGCGTGGACGTTGATACCGGTAAGAGTAGGACGGGTGCATCGGAGGCGGCACCGGTACTCGCGTTTATGGCCAACGCCATCTTGGTGGGGAGGTCTCCCCAAATAGAAGGGGTTTACCAAGGAGGTGGTTCCGTGCGCTCCGCTGAGGGTGGCGCATCATCTAACGTTGGAGGGGTCCTACGCATCGAGGGCGAAGACTCGGGCTCGGATGCCGACCCGGGGGATGTTCGTAAGTTTTTGGAGCGTCACACTCACGTAGAGATCAGAGTGGAGGGTTCTGATCGACACATAGTTGTCCCTGGGGACTACAACTTGTTGTCGGACTGTGATCAGGTGGCGTCTGCTTTAGCTCCTTATGTGCTACCCCTGAGAACGAGGAGCTTAGAGCGATGAGCGATACGGAGCTATCCTAGAGCGTCTCTGGCATGGCCCTGCGGGTAGATATCTTTCTTTTCATTTCGTCGTTGGGTTCGTGTTATTATTTTTGGCCTGTCCTTTTGTTTTAACTTTACTTTTTGTGTCAGACCTTTATCATGGAGATCGAGTGCGAGGGCCAAGAAAGGAGGAGGACGGCCCTCTATGGAAAGATGTCTTCTAAATATCAAGAATATCGCACCAAGCATCGTGCGATGGCCGACATCTACAATCAGGATCCTGACTTCCAACTGTTCCGCGAAGGGCTCAAGCAGAGGGAGGATCAATTGGCGCGTAAGGTCGAGGAGTTGAGGGAACGAGAAGAGGACCTTATGAAGGCCATCGCCCGTAACAGTGAGCTCGAGGCATCCCTTAAAGTGAAGGAAGATGAGCTTGAGCTAATTAGGGGGGTAATGGCCGAGAATGCTGATCGCTGCCGACTCAACACTACACTAAAGTAGGAAGAGCGGGTTGCAACAGCTTTTACCCGATAGTGGATCGGGATCGATTTTCCACAGGGAGCTAGAGAGGGAGTTGTATTATCTGCTTAGTTTAGAATTGTAGTTGTGCTTCTAATATCACTTCTAACATTTTCAGTTTTGGTTTTCTATATCTTCTACTTTAAGACTAATAGTTGAAGCTAAATTATGCTATGGAGATATTGCTAAGTTGTAATTAATATAGAGAAAAGCACTAGGGTCGTGGCATTACCTAGGTGGCTAACTAACGGGTAGATGCTACTAAGGGTAAATTGACTTATTTGGGGCTTATGCTATAACCGTTGCTCAATTGTACCCACTCTCACACCTCTCGGTAGAGAGAGTGATTTTGCCCAATTGACTCTCTCGAGACCAATTGGGTAGGCCAATTTGACCAAGCAAGTAGGGTTCAAGTGGGATAATTACTCTCTCGAGGTTTAACTCGTTAATTGGGACTACCATTTCTCATGGGTCCATCCCAATTTCTTGTTGGGTCAATTTTGGGGTCATAGACTTTCTTTCTCAAGAAGAGTCAAACCCACCAAGCTAGAATCAGTGTTTGTAACCACCAATCCTTAATGAAAACCTAAAATTAACCCAAATAGCAAACACCCAATATCAATCTAGCCTTAGATTGCAACACCCATTAATTACCCACACTAGGGTTGAGCCACAACCCTAGCTAGTGAGTTTAGCTACTCATGCTAGATGCAAAAATTAAAGAAACAGATGAAGAAGCAAACATAATAATTGATTACTAAGGAAGAAATACAAAATTAGAGGTTAAAAACGCCAAAAATGGCTAAACCCAATGTTCTCACGAGCTCAGCAGCCTTAGGTATCTAAAACATAACCTAAAAATGGGAAAAGGATCTATTTATAGTGGCTGAAAAACTTGGACAAAAATACCCCTGCGGGGTCAGCGCGGGCCGCGCAAAAAGGTAGCGCGGCCGCGTGGGCTCTTGAAATCTTGAAGATTGGCTCTCTGAAGTTGAGGATAGCGGGCCGCGCAAAAGTGTAGCGCGGCCGCATGAGATCTGGCGCGGACCGCGTAAATGTGACCGCGGCCGCGTGGCTTGCTTTGGTCCCCAAACTTCATCTCTCTGAATCTCTTCACGCGGACCGCATGAAAATGTGGCGCGGCCGCGTGATCTGAGCGCGGGCCGCGTAAGTCCAACCGCGGCCGCGTTGTGAGAGTCCCGAATTAGCACTTCTCTGATTCTCCTAGTGCGGCCGCGTGCACTTTTGTACGGTCCGCACTAGGATCTTTTTCCTTCACTTTTCTTGGCCTTTGATGCTTGAGCAGGTTTCACTCTGTTTTGAGCCGATCTTTGATAATTCAATCACTTTGTCGCTCAAACCTGCAATCAAGCACAACCTGTGAGCATTTTGAGATTATTTTGTATCAAACTATACTCAAAGCATAGGCAAGTAGGGGCATAAAACACGTTAAAATCCTACTTATCAACTCCCCAAAACTTAAACCTTTGCTTGTCCTCAAGCAAACAAAATAAAACCCACCCCATAAAGGAACATCCAAGTGATTCCAGCTATCCTAAAGTAGCCTCAACAAGCATCAATTGGGACTAACAATTGCCCTCAATACGAATGCATCATTAACACATTTTAAACTTTGAAAACTATGGATCAAGTTTGACACAAGGGCATCAAGGGTTGACACATTTCATCAAAGAACTTTTATCAAATACCTTGGTCATTGTGGAACCCAAACTCACACATCCTCAACTCTCCTAAGCGAACCTCACCTTTTTAGAGTATTGACACACAAACCGAGGTTGATGGAATTTCACTCATCTCTCTCAAGAAAAATGTCACAAGTCTGGCTCTAGGTACCATATGCTTGCCCCTTATGTAAGTATCCACTAATGTAGGTTTTCTTCAACTCAAGATCATATAGGGCTTTTTGTGGAGTCATTGTGAAGGCTTTTGGGTAAGGATAGGACATGTTTTAGTTCAAATGGGTTCAATCTTCCCTTAAGTACTTCCTTTGATTCATTTTGGCACACTTTCTCGACTCATTTGAGCATTTAACTTCTTTTCAAGAGGTTAGAGCGACACATTGTCACTCTTTCTTATGCAATTCAAATCATTTCTCCTTTTCTATTTTTTCCACACCTTTTTCTTTTCACTTTTGTTTCCTTTGATTCCCCTTTTTATTCTTGTTCACTTTGAACTTTCTTTTTGTNGTGTTGTGGCGAAGTCAACAAGTTGAGGAAGCTACATGGGAAGCGGAGAAGGAAATGAAAGAGAAATATCCCCATCTGTTTGATCAAGTCTAGAAGAAATTATGTGGCCTTTCTATTTCTAAAACAACTATCATTGTGTCCGAATTGGTTCCCTCCTAAATGCTAGTGAAGTCCCTCTAGTTGTGCAAGACTTATAGGTGTTGTGATTGTTTTATGTCATGTGAACATCTCTTTGGTAAATGAAAACTTTACAAAGAACTCTTGTGATAAGTAATCAATTAATGGTTGTATATGTTAGTAATGAATTATTTGTATGCATGTAGTATGTTGAAATTGCTAAATTATGTGAAACTCATTGAAATAACTGATTCATAAGCAAAACGTATCAAGTGATCAAATGCGTGCAATTGTTAAGGTAGGAAATTGTATGACAGTTGTAGGGGTGGTTGTAATTCTGCTATGGTGTTTGGAATTTGTGTTTCGGGGGCCCTCAGTCAGGTAGAGATGTCCAAATTACAAAGGAAACTCTGGCAAATTTTTTCTAAGAATATGGGAAATAGTGAAAAGTATAGGAATCTGCGTAGCATGTTTTCAAACCCAACTGGCCTTTGGAATACTGAAAAGTTTGAAATAGGTCTTCATTCGGGGACGAATGATTTTAAGTGGGGGAGGATGTGAGGCCCCGTAAAATATTTTGGCTCAAAACCTAGTATCTTGTGGTGTCGACTCCGAATATGTGTTAGGAATGCCATTCTTCCGCACAAAATAAGAGAGAGGAAGAGAGGGTCTTGAGAGAGAAAGTCATCTTTTCCAAAATTTGATTCTTCAAAACTATCCGGCTGGAAAATTTCAAGCTTATCTTCATCCCCCTTTTCTTGCAGGTAAAATCCCTAACCCTTTTTATGGAATAATGATTGAACTCATACATGCATGCATTGGTTCTTGAAAATAATGATTGAACTCATACATGCATGCCTTTCTATATCCTAAAATCTAGTAGGAGTAGTTGGGTGGGAGCAAAGACTTGTACAAAGAAGGGGCTGATAACCTAGATAAGTTTGAGAGGCATTTGTGAACCCCAATTCTAAGTTATGTGTATTAAATTGTGCACTAGATTGACGTTGCTAGATTATTTGGTGAATTGGAAATAGAAGTTAAAAGGGAATTCGGCTCCAGGTATGTATGGCTAACTTTGATCTTTGTAAAATCACCTTGCTTGGTGTTCAACATTTGGTACGTCTGGTCTACGTGGGTTATTTGTGAAGTTAAACTCTTGCTAGTAATATGTGTTTACTTGTGTGAACCATTTGTGAATTCATGTAAATATTATGCCTTAAATGTTGTTCGTTAAGACGTCCGATATGATTGTCCAAGTAAATGGCAATAAACCAAGTTGTGATTGCGAATGTGTTATGTGGTAAGAACTGTGGAAATAAATGATGGAAAGGAATCGAGATTGGTGAAATTGAGACAACTGTGGTAACAAACTTTGTGGCTAGTTGTGGAAAATTATTGTTGTGATTAAAATGGTACAACGGGCTGTTGAAAAAGACTGAAATGGCATTGATAGTCATATAAACCCTGTGTGAGTTGTGTTGTTGTTCCTTGAGATGTGTTGTCGTTGTTATTGGGATTTGTTGTCGTTGTTCCTGAAACTTGTTGTTGTTCCCTTGTAAATTGTCATTGCTGTGGTATTGTTTGTGAATTGTGATTGCTTGGTAGGATCGGGTTGCGCGCCGCAACACGAAGTAATAAGGTGTGGGTTTTGGTGATAAGGGTGGCCGAGGTAATAAGGGTGGCCAAGGTAATAAGGGTGGAAAGTGATCGAAATCACTATTGAAATGAAACTATGAACAAATTGTGAAATTGTTGATGTGGAAATGTGGAAGGGGAAAACAGGAGAGATTGTAAACTTGTTTGGCTTGATTGTTCCTTCTTTGTGTATTTGATTGTTATTTCTATTACGATTACATACTTGCTTATAAATTGTGAAATTATTGATGTGGAAGTGTGGAAGAGGAAGCAGGAGAGACTGTATACTTGTTCCGCTTAGTTGTTCCCTCTTTGTTGATTTGATTATTGTTTTTATTACTGCTACATACTTGTTTATGGTTCGAGTTTACTTGGAGTAAGGTTTGTTCATACATACCAGTATAATTCAAATGTATTGACGTCCCTTTTTTGCCGGGGGCGCTACATTCGTGTTAGGATTGTAGGTGGATCCGTAGCAGGTACTCCAGTCCACTGATTGTAGCTCCCCTTCTTCCTCCATCAGCTTTTTGGTGAGCCCCTTTCCTCTCGAGGCCCTGCGTGGCTCAGGACGCTTGTTTTCGGAGTTTTATTCTTGATTTTTGTGTAAGGTATAGCCGGAGCCTTGTTACCGGCAAATACTATATTATCATGTTGTACTTTTAGAGGCTCCGTGGACAGTAGATGTGGGTTAAGAACTTGTGTAAGTCTATGTTCATGTGTTGGGCAAAGAATTTGTAATTTCATTAACTATTATGTAGGTATGTATGTTTTGCAAAAAGGTGCTCTATGTTAATTATATGGCTAATTCTTGGAATATTGAGTAAGGAAAACATGGGGTAACACGTGGGTTAGGAAAGGCACCCAGGTCCGCTTGACTGGGGCTACCCGATCGGGCGCCGGTCATGTCCCTCGAATTTGGGGCGTGACAACCATACTTAGCAAGCAATGAATCAAAAGCCTTGTTGCAAAAGTGAGACCCCCCGTCACTAATGATACCACGAGGGGTACCAAACCTTGTGAAGATACTCTTTTTCAAGAATGCTACTACACTACGGGCTTCATTGTTGGGTAAAGCCACGGCTTCCACCCACTTTGAGACATAATCCACCGCCACGAGAATATAAGTGTTACCACAAGAGCTCACGAACGGACCCATGAAATCGATGCCCCAAACATCAAAATGTCCACCTCGAGAATCGTGTTGAGAGGCATCTCATCCCTTTTTGAAATTCCGTCGGCCCTTTAGCATGCATCACATCTCTTCACCAAATCACTAGCATCTTTAAACAACGTTGGCCAATAGAAACCGCAACTCAAAACTTTTGAAGCTGTCCTCACCCCTCCGTGATGGCCACCATAGGGAGAGGAGTGACAAGCCTCCAATATGCTCAACCGTTCACCTTCCGGGACACATCTTCTTATTACTCCATCCGTGCAGATTTTTAACAAGTACGGGTCATCCCAATAAAAATACAAACTATCCCATTTGAGTTTCTTCTTTTGGTTGGAAGAGAGTTCAGACGGGGCAGTTCCAGTCACAATGAAGTTGGCGATGTCCGCAAACCATAGCATGTCACTCATTGACACTGAGAGAAGTTGCTCGTCGGGGAATGCATCATTTATCACGAGACCGTCACATGGCCTCCCTTCTTCCTCTAGTACGGACAAATGGTCAGCAACTTGGTTCTCACTTCCCCTCCGATCCACTTTCTCTAAGTCAAATTCTTGAAGAAGCAACACCCATCTCATCAATCTAGCTTTGGAATCCTTTTTGGTCATTAGATATTTAAGGGCTGCATGGCCGTGTGCACAATCACCTTGGCCCCATAAGATAGGGCCGAAATTTCTCCATGGAAAATACAATGGCCAATAGCTCCTTCTCTGTCACCGTGTAGTTCAGTTGAGCCTCATTCATAGTCTTACTTGCATAATACACGGGATGAAATATTTTGTTAACCCGTTGACCCAACACCGCCCCCAATGCAACATCACTAGCATCACACATCAATTCAAAGGGAAAACTCCAATTAGGCGCGCTTATGATAGGGGTAGTGGTCAACTTGTGTTTTAAGAGCTCAAAAGCCTCCATGCATTTTTCATCAAAAACGAACTTGGCATCTTTCTCTAGTAGCTTGCACAATGGACAACCGTCGAGAAGTCTTTGATAAACCGCCGGTAGAAGCCGGCGTGACCAAGAAAACTCCTCACCCCTTTGACAGAAGTAGGGGGAGGGAGTCTAGAAATCACCTCGATTTTTGCCTTATAAACCTCAATCCCATTTTTTGAAATCTTGTGGCCTAGCACTACACCTTATTCCACCATAAAATGGCATTTCTCCCAATTGAGAACTAGATTAGTTTCTTCACAACAAGCCAAAACTCTATCCAGATTCACCAAACATGCATCAAAAGTGTCACCAACCACACTAAAGTCGTCCATTAAGACCTCCAATATGTCTTCCACCATATCGGTGAAAATAGCCATCATGCATCGTTGGAAGGTCGCCGGAGCATTGCACAATCCGAACGGCATCTGGGAGAAAGCAAATGTTCCATAGGGGCATGTAAAAGTAGTCTTCTCTTGGTCCTCCGGGGCTATTAAAATTTGATTGTAGCCCGAGTACCCATCCAAGAAACAATAGAATGCTCTCCCCGCGAGACGATCAAACATTTGGTCGAGGAATGGCAAAGGAAAATGATCCTTGCGGGTCACCTTGTTGAGCTTCTGGTAGTCCATACAAACTCTCCACCCGGTAATGGTTCGAGTGGGAATAAGCTCATTGTTGTCATTGGGCACCACCGTCATCCCTCCTTTCTTTGGCACACATTGGACTGGAGAAGTCCACAAACTGTCAGAGATTGGATAAACCACACCGGTGTCAAGCCACTTGATAACTTCTTTCTTTACCACTTCTTGCATTGCCTCGTTGAGTCTCCTTTGATGTTCAAGAGATGGTCTTGCGTCCTCCTCCAAGATGATCTTATGCATGCAAAATGCGGGGCTTATTCCCCTAATGTCCGCCAAGGTCCATCCTATTGCCCTTTTCCGCTTTTGAAGCACCTCCAAAGTGGCCTCAACCTGTAAGTTAGTAAGGCAAGAAGAAAGAATAACTGGAAGAGTAGAACTAGAGCACAAGAATTCATACCTGAGGTGTGGAGGAAGTGGTTTCAACTCCAACACCGGTGGCTCCTCAATGGATGGTTTAGTTGGTGGAGTTTTGCGGTTTTCAAGATCCAAAGATAGCTTCCTAGGCTCATATGAATATGAACCCATACCATGCAATGCATTCACGCACTCCACCCTACTAGCATCATCTTCCACATCTATGCCAAGAAGTACGGCCTCAAGGGGATCTTCAACATTCATCATGGAACTTGTGTCATCCACTATCACAGATGTGACAATGTCTACAAGTGAACATACTTCTGTGCTGTTGGGTTGCCTCATTGATTTGCAAACATGAAATACCACCTTTTCATCACCCCACTCGAAATGTCAATTCACCTGCTTCAACATCAACCAAAGCCTTCCCCGTAGCTAGGAAAGGTCTCCCAAGAATAATAGGCACTTAGAAATCCACTTCACAATCCAATATGACAAAGTCGGCCGGCAATATGAATTTGTCAACCCGGACAAGCACATCGTCAATTATACCCAAAGGCCTCTTCATCGACCGGTCTGCCATTTGAAGTCTCATTGAGGTTGGCCTAGGTTGCCCAATTCCCAAAGTCTTGAAGACTGAGTACGGCATCAAATTAATGCTATCCCCCAAGTCACATAGGGCCTTAGCAAACTCCGCACTCCCGATATTGCAAGGAATAGTAAAAGCTCCAGGGTCTTAAAGTTTCGGGGCCATAGAATGCACAATTGCACTAACTTGGTGCGTCATCTTTATTGTTTCACACTCCATAGAACGCTTCTTGGTGACTAAATCCTTCATGAACTTTGAGTAACCAGGCATTTGTTCGAGTGCCTCCACCAAAGGAACATTGATTGTGAGGCTTTTCATCATATCGATGAACTTCTCGAACTGATTGTCACTCTTTTGCTTTGCTAACCGCTGAGGATGAGGTGGAGGTGGTCTAGACAAGGGTGCCTTGGCTTTTGGCACCACCGGTTCCGGAATATCAATTATGTGTTCCCTAGACGGGTTCACGGCCTCTTGAGTTTCCACCTCGGCCTCATCAATATCTATTCTCACTTCCTTGTTCACATTTGTCTCAACCACAACTTCATCAATCAAAGGATGCACATCTTCTCGGAGCTCAATATCATCATTCACCACTTGCTTTTCATTTGAGGTCGGCATCGCACCACCTCTTCCACTTCTAGTTGTAACTGCCATCACATGATTGTTACCCCTATCGACGCCCCCCTTTTTCTCGCGAAATCGGGTTTACAACATTCGGGAAGACAACTCTATTCCCGTTTGGGAATTGGGTTTTTGGAATTGAAGAGTCGCCACCTAATGACTGAGTGCATAAGGACACCAAGAAGGGTTTTGAATTGGAAAACCAGAGTTCGGGTAAAGGCTAGAAATTATCTCGATGGGAAGGTGTTAGGCACCCCTCAAGATCCACTAGTGTGGTTCCCGGTCATGCTATGTTGTGACTTTATTGTAAACAAGTATGCAAATAAATTTACACATAAGGGTTGCTAACAAGCATGCTGGAATTTACAAACAAAGAAGGAAAAGGGATAATGCAGTAAAAAAAATAAAGGGAGGTTTTGGGTAATTGAAAAGACAGAATTTATTGATATTAAACATAGGGCAAGGGGTCCTAGGTTTATAAATCACACGGATCATCCACTCAACACCGGTAACCAATCGTATGCGTAGTGTTATCGTGTGATCATCATCTCCATGTCTACCCTTACCACCCCGATAAGGTATTAAGCGCAAAATGGTGTCGTTACCTACAGCGTGCTATTAACCGTCCCACCTATCAGTCCTGGAGGCTTTAGGACCACTAATCCTAAAGAGAGGGAGCTTGGCTTTTCAGAGGTTCAAAAGGTTAAAATGCTAAGGCGTCAGGCAAAACACATAAAACAATTATGGGAGCACAAAAGCAATTAAGGCTCAGACAAACCTCCTTTAATCACAGAAATCATGTAGTTTGGCACGTCTGACATATACTGATTAGGTCCAAATTATGCTTAAGGTTAGGCAAGCTGGTTCATTACATATTTTTAGACAAGAAGTTCGAATTAGGCTCGCTTGGCTGTAACTTATCGAAGACTGGTGCAATTAATTAACTACTTACTTGTTTGCCTAGGTGATGGCATTTACTGGTTTCAGGAATAAGGAAGTGAACTGATTACTGAAAGTTGCCAGTTTTAACAGAATGATACGAGTTCTGCATTTGGTTACTACTGACGGACTAATCATAAAACGAGTGATTCAGATTGGGTTAATAGTTCCTATAGGCATGCTTTCTAGCGTTGTTAATTTTACACACTTTTTACAGGCGTGGCAAGAGTGCAGAAAATCCTATGAGCATGGTATCTAGGATGCAATTGATTATTATTTTGACCTATAACTGTTTGCCTAATGATAGATGCAAAAATGCGGAATCGTAAAGACATGGTTCCTACATGCGGAATTCTTATGAGCAGGACATCTATATGATATGCAGAGTTCTTATGAGCATGATTTCTATATATATGAAAGTGCAGAATTCCTATGAGCATGGTTTCTACACATAAAAGTGCAGAATTCTTATGAGCATGATTTCTATAGATGAAAGTGCAGAAATAAGCATGATTTCTATATGTGAAAGTGCAGAAATTCAAAGAAAAACTCCTATAGGCATGATATCTACCCTTATGCATACACAGATAACCCTCCCCTTTTACTAAAACCCCAAAGTTATTTCAAAATTTTTTACAGACCAAATGAATCAAATAAAAAATAAAATTACATCAGAGCTTTTAAGCTGCATCCAAGGAGCCTAATTCAGACCCAAGGTCTAACAACATGATATGAGCCAACTGTCGGGATCAAGTTCCAAGGCCTTTCTCTTATCTGGAATGTGTCAAAGTTCCAAGGAGTTTCAAGAACTCCAGGCAATGCTTACACCCAGATATCATTACATAACTGAATTAAAGTGCAGTTTGGAAGGGCCAGCCCTCCATTGTCCAAGTTTAGAGGGAACTCAAGGTCCCAAGGCAAGGCTCATTGGAGGGGGGCAGAACTTAGAATCTAGAAACAAGTGTAAGTGCAATAGAGGGAATTAGGGGATACCAAGGCAGGCTGGTGGTCATGCCCAGCAACATAGAATGTCGTCACACCCCTGACCAGCCCACTAGCCAAACATTGGAGAGTCAGGACCTATTGAAGGTCAAACCATGGCCTGGGCAGTAATTGGGATACTGTCAGGCCAAGGTTTCAACTCAACACATAAAGGGGATTAGGGGTAGGGATTCATATGAGAACAGAAGCAAACAAATGAAAAATACTTAGCATAAGTTACGAAGCATGAACAACAAACCACACAAAAGAATGAGACTATAGAATAAACACATATGGATGAGGCAAAAGCTTAAATAAAGGCGTACCAGTTTTAGAAAGAGACAAGCAAAAGAGAGCAGAAGTATTGCAAAGAAGCCACAACACAAACAACAAGAGAGAATACTTTGTGTGTGAGTGTGAGTTCTGAAAAAGACTCCGGTGTTTTTTCTAGTGTCTTTTTTTTGTTTGGTGTTAATAAAAGAGCAGGTATTTATAGTGTGAGAAACATGCATAAATAAGGTAAGGACTGTTATTTAGACATAATTGGAGGAATATGTGTCTTATTAAAATCAAATCAGTATCAAAGACTTCCTTTAATAAAAATTAAACCAAATGGTAGCATGCAAATGTTAAATGAGGAAAGAAATCACGCAGGGCTGGACATGACAAATAAGGAAATATTTTCAGCATAGCACGAGTATACCACATGTATTAGGGGTTAAGTTCATTAGACCTTTATTAAGGAAAGGTCTGTAAGAATCCCATACTAATGTAATTAAGGTAATGGGATCAAATCAACTTAAGTAGAAAGGCAAGGTCGAAAGGAAAATATTTCAACAAGTCCAAGAAACAAAGGAAATCAAACCAATAAAGGAGAGAGTCAATTCAAGAGTGCAATCAGAATTAGACAAAGAGATTTGAAATCAGTCCACAATCAAGGTTATTTTGAGAGGGAAATTTGACCTATAAAGAGTGCATAAACATTAAGCATGCGAGGCTGGATTTAAGACAAAGAAGAGTGTCATGCAATCAAAGAAAATCAGTGAGTAGAGGACCATAGGAACCTAGTAGTCATCTCAGAGAAGAGGGAATACCAGATAGCATGCGAAAGGTCAAGTAAACAGGTCGGAATCATATGAAGAAACAAAGTTGACACAAAGATCTCGAAACTCAGTCGAACAGTAGAGGAAGCAACTTCAGGAACTCAAATAGGTCCAAAGAGACTAGGGTTTTGAAATCAACACGTTTGGAGATAAGAAACAAACAAATCACATAACAAATAACCTCAAAACTCGAATGAACCCCCAAATTCTAGGGTTTTTTACCATTAATCGAGTCTAGAGATGAAGACAAGTAAGTCAGGAAAAAATATTATGGAATAAGAGCAGAAATCATAAAGGAACACGTATTTCCCAGTAGAAGAAACTCATGAATAACATTAAAGAACAATCATGCAAAAAAAATACAGTAGAAGAACTCGTAAGAACAAGGTAGAAGAAACACAGTAGAAGAAGCACATCAGGATCATAGAAGAAACATAGTAGAAGAAACATAGTAGAAAAAAACATATAAGAATCACAGTAGAGCATGTTAAAAGATCAAAGAAATCCTAAATCGGGGAAGATGAAAAGGTTAAAAAGCAAGTTTTGAAAGATACTTTTGAGAAAACGTTTGAGACCCCAAGATAAACACAGATCTAGGACAGAACTAGAGAAATCAGAAGACCTCGAAAGGTTAGGGTTTCAGAAGAAACCTAGAAGTGAGAAAGGCCTGGAAAACTCGTGGATCTAAGCCGGAGAAGTTAGACTCAGGCTCGAACGTCCACGATATGCCAGAGTAAAGCTGGAGACGACCATGGAACTCTAAATCGAAGGAGATCTGGGTAGAGATCTTCAAGGTCAGGCCTTGAATCTTCACAAAACCGGTGTATAAGAGCACCAGGGGGTGGGTGTGAGATCTCCATAGCTTTGGTGGCCATAGATTCCAGTGGATCTATGGTCTGAGACGGAAAGAGGCGGAAAGGGTTTGAGAACCCTTGAGAGAGTTTGAGAGAGTGGAGGGTTGCAGAGGCGGCGGCTGAGGAGAAAATGAGGTAGGGTAAAGGGGTTGTTTGAATTAAAAAAGGAAAGGGACGAGGGGAGTCGTTGATCTAAAAGATCAACGGCTGGGATTAAATGGGTTAAATGGGGACCGGGTTTGGGTATGATAAGAAAGGGTATGGGTCGGGTTATAATAAAATTGGGTCGTTTGATTAGGGTGTGATTGGGGGTCCAATTTGGGCTAAAATTGAAATACAAAAGGGCTGTCATTTAAATAGCCAGTTTTCCCCTTTTAATTTATAAAATAGTAAAAAATGACTTGAAAATAAATTAAAGGTACTGGACCAATTAATAACATATAAATATTAATGTAAAAATACTAAAAGTGATTTTATAATTATAGAATGCCGTTAATCGTAAAGTAGGCTATAATTATAATTTTATGCAATTAGCTTAAAAAATACCAAATAAATGTATAAAAATATGCAAAAATTAGGCCAATTATATCTTAGGGTAAATATGAGAATAAAATAAATTATTTACTAAAAAATGCTAGTTTGGGAATAATTATTGAATTTAGTATTAAAATAGACAATAAATTGGTTTTAAAATCTTTAAAAAAAATAAAGGAAAAATACCAAAACTTTGTGGCATGTTTATATATGCCTGTACATGCTATTTTGAAAGTATTTTGCATATATAAAAATATAGGGAAAAATTGGGTATCAACAGGGTTTTCAGCGAGGTGATCTGCTAGGGCATGTCCTTTGATTGCTTTCTGAGTCACGTAGACAATGTCAAATTCACTCAGCAGGATCTGCCACTTGGCTAGCTTGCCGGTGGGCATGGGCTTCTAAAAGATATACTTCAATGGGTCCATTCTTGTATATGAGATACGTGGTGTAAGCACAGAAATAATGCCTCAACTTCTGAGCTCCCAAGTCAGAGCACAACAGGGTGCGCTCTAGNCATACAACCTAGAATTAATACCTTAGCATAATTTAGTTATAATTAGTAGTTGTTAAATTGTAGTTGATAATCATAAAAACCCAAAAATGTTAGAAGATCAATTAGAAGCAAACACACATTTCTAGGCTAAGCAAATATCCAACTCCCTTTCTAGCTCCCTATGGAAATTGACCCCGATACCACTATTGGGTAAAAGTATTAGCGCCCACTCTTCCTAAGGTTGAGTGCGCTGCGCGATTCAAGTAGCCATCTAGAAAACAATAAAAGGCCCGGCTCGCAAGACGATCAAGCATTTGGTCCAAGAATGGTAGTGGGAAATGATCTTTTCTTGTCACCTTATTCAGCTTTCTATAGTCCATACACACTCTCCAACCCGTAACTGTCCGAGTAGGAATCAACTCATTGTTGGCATTGGTCACTACCGTCATTCCACCCTTCTTTGGTACACATTGGACTGGAGAAGTCCACGAACTGTCAGAGATTGGATAAACCACACCGGCGTCAAGCCACTTGATAACCTCTTTCTTTACCACTTCTTGCATTGCCTCGTTGAGTCTCCTTTGATGTTCAAGAGATGGCCTTGCATCCTCCTCCAAGATGATCTTATGCATGCAAAATGCGGGGCTTATTCCCCTAATGTCCGCCAAGGTCCATCCTATTGCCCTTTTCCGCTTTTGAAGCACCTCCAAAGTGGCCTCAACCTGTAAGTTAGTAAGGCAAGAAGAAAGAATAACTGGAAGAGTAGAATTAGAGCCCAAGAATTCATACCTGAGGTGTGGAGGAAGTGGTTTCAACTCCAACACCGGTGGCTCCTCAATGGATGGTTTAGTTGGTGGAGTTTTGCGGTTTTCAAGATTCAAAGATAGCTTCCTAGGCTCATATGAATATGAACCCATACCATGCAATGCATTCACGCACTCCACCCTACTAGCATCATCTTCCACATCTATGCCAAGAAGTACGGCCTCAAGGGGATCTTCAACATTCATCATGGAACTTGTGTCATCCACTATCACAGATGTGACAATGTCTAAAAGTGAACAAACTTCCGTGTTATTGGGTTGCCTCATTGATTTGCAAACATGAAATACCACCTTTTCATCACCCCACTCGAAATGTCAATTCACCTGCTTCAACATCAACCAAAGCCTTCCCCGTAGCTAGGAAAGGTCTCCCAAGAATAATAGGCACTTAGAAATCCACTTCATAATCCAATATGACAAAGTCGGCCGGCAATATGAATTTGTCAACCCGGACAAGCACATCGTCAATTATACCCAAAGGCCTCTTCATCGACCGGTCTGCCATTTGAAGTCTCATTGAGGTTGGCCTAGGTTGCCCAATTCCCAAAGTCTTGAAGACTGAGTACGGCATCAAATTAATGCTATCCCCCAAGTCACATAGGGCCTTAGCAAACTCCGCACTCCCGATATTGCAAGGAATAGTAAAAGCTCCAGGGTCTTAAAGTTTCGGGGCCATAGAATGCACAATTGCACTAACTTGGTGCGTCATCTTTATTGTTTCACACTCCATAGAACGCTTCTTGGTGACTAAATCCTTCATGAACTTTGAGTAACCAGGCATTTGTTCGAGTGCCTCCACCAAAGGAACATTGATTGTGAGGCTTTTCATCATATCGATGAACTTCTCGAACTGATTGTCACTCTTTTGCTTTGCTAACCGCTGAGGATAAGGTGGAGGTGGTCTAGGCAAGGGTGCCTTGGCTTTTGGAACCACCGGTTCTGGAATATCTATTATGTGTTCCCTAGACGGGTTCACGGCCTCTTGAGTTTCCACCTCGGCCTCATCAATATCTATTCTCACTTCCTTGTTCACATTTGTCTCAACCACAACTTCATCAATCAAAGGATCCACATCTTCTCGGAGCTCAATATCATCATTCACCACTTGCTTTTCATTTGAGGTCGGCATTTGCACCACCTCTTCCACTTCTAGTTATAACTGCCATCACATGATTGTTACCCCCCTTCGGGTTCACTACCGTGTCACTTGGTAGCGCACCCTTAGGTCGGGTATTTAAAGCTTGAGAAATTTGACCTATTTGCACCTCTAGGTTCCAGATAGATGTGTTATGTGAAGCCAATTATGCGTCAGAATCTTGGTTCTTTTTCATCATCAGCTCGAACATCATTTCTATCTGTCCCATGTCACTCCCAGAAGAACTAGACCCTTGCGACTGAAAGGGAGGTGGATTGTTTGGTTGTTGAAACATGGGGGGCTTTGAAAGCCTTGCCCCCTGCCACCATTATTCCACCCTCCTTGATTGTTATTGTTGTTGCTCCAATTGTTGTTGTTCCCGTTCCAATTGCCTTGGTTGTTACCTTGATTACCCCAATTGTTGTTCTGATTGTTATTGTTCCAATTGTTACCACCTTGTTGTTGATTATTGTTATTCCAATTTCCACCGCCTTGTTGATTGCCCCAATTGCCTTGGGGGCGCCATTGTTGATTTTCTTGATTTCCTCTATTTCCTTGGTAGTTATTGATATATTGGCATTCCTCACTTTGATCATCATAACACTTGTTCGAATAACCACCACCATCATTGTTGTTGTCAAATTTCTCACCATTACCTTGAGATTGTTGTTGCCCTCTTTGCCTTCTTTTTAGCATAGAAACATTCTCCATTGCATTGACTTGGCGCGGATTTTGTACTTGTTGCAATTGCGCCTTCGCCAACTGATTCATTGTTGTTGTAAGTTCGGCAATAGCTTGGCCATGGTCATTCAACTCCTTGTGCAAATGGATGACCGTGGGGTCACCTTGGGGCACATTTGCTCGGCTTTGCCATGCCGAAGAAGTGTCAGCCATTTCATCAAGTACATCACAAGCTTCTTGGTAAGAAAGTTTCATAAAGTTCCCACCGGCCAATTGGTTCACAATGCACTGATTCGTGGTGTTGATGCCCCTATAAAAAGTCTGTTGGATCATCGCCTCAGTCATGTCGTTGTTAGGGCACTCCTTCACCATTGTTCTATATCGTTCCCATATCTCGTGCAAAGGTTCCGTTGGCATTTGCTTGAAAGCTAGAATTTCGTCCCGAAGAGCTGCCATATGACTTGGAGAAAAGAACTTGGCAATAAGTTTGTCCGCCAATTCATCCCATGTAGTGATGGAATGATTTGGTAGCCTTTCTAACCAGTCCAACGCTTTACCCCGAAGAGAGAACGGGAAAAGCCTCAATCTCAACGCATCCTCGGACACGTTTGTTTGTTTGCTGCCCCAGCAAGTATCTACGAACCCCTTCAAGTGCTTGTATGCATTTTGGTCGGAGGCGCCCGTAAAATACCCTCTTTGCTCGAGCAAGGTCAACATAACATTTGTGATTTGAAAGTTCCCCGCCCGGATTCGGGGAGGAACACTGGCACTCGCGTACCCTTGATTTGGAAGAACTCTTGGGACTGCTCTTGGCGGTGGCGGAGGAGGGTCTGGAAAAGGTTATTACCATTTGCATTGGTCGGACGGCCTCTACGTGGAACTTGAGGTGGTTGAACCTCTTCGGGCTCAAGATCATCTACCTCCTCCCCCGCATTCACGTTGCCAAGAGGGTCGTTTGCATTGAGAGCCATAGTACCTGAATGATCGACACAAACAGAATTAGTAAACAAGAAGGAAAGAGAAGCGAAACACAAAACTAACCAAACCGATAGTCAACACCGTAAGCTCCCCGGCAACGACGCCAAAAAGTTGAGCGCTTCCGACTCAACACTACACTAAAGTAGGAAGAGCGGGTTGCAACAGCTTTTACCCGATAGTGGATCGGGATCGATTTTCCACAGGGAGCTAGAGAGGGAGTTGTATTATCTGCTTAATTTAGAATTGTAGTTGTGCTTCTAATATCACTTCTAACAATTTCGGTTTTGGTTTTTTATATCTTCTACTTTAAGACTAATAGTTGAAGCTAAATTATGCTATGGAGATATTGCTAAGTTGTAATTAATATAGAGAAAAGCACTTGGGTCGTGGCATTACCTAGGTGGCTAACTAACGGGTAGATGCTACTAAGGGTAAATTGACTTATTTGGGGCTTATGCTATAACCGTTGCTCAATTGTACCCACTCTCATACCTCTCGGTAGAGAGAGTGATTTTGCCCAATTGACTCTCTCGAGATCAATTGGGTAGGCCAATTTGACCAAGCAACTAGGGTTCAAGTGGGGTAATTACTCTCTCGAGGTTTAACCCGTTATTGGGACTACCATTTCTCATGGGTCCATCCCAATTTCTTGTTGGGTCAATTTTTGGGTCATAGACTTTCTTTCTCAAGAAGAGTCAAACCCACCAAGCTAGAATTAGTGTTTGCAACCACCAATCCTTAATGAAAACCTAAAATTAACCCAAATAGCAAACACCCAATATCAATCTAGCCTTAGATTGCAACACCCATTAATTACCCACACTAGGGTTGAGCCACAACCCTAGCTAGTGAGTTTAGCTACTCATGCTAGATGCAAAAATTAAAGAAACAGATGAAGAAGCAAACATAATAATTGATTACTAAGGAAGAAATACAAAATTAGAGATTAAAAACGCCAAAAATGGCTAAACCCAATGTTCTCACGAGCTCAGCAGCCTTAGGTATCTAAAACTTAACCTAAAAATGGAAAAAGGATCTATTTATAATGGCTGAAAAACTTGGACAAAAATACCCCTGCGGGGTCAGCGCGGGCCACGCAAAAAGGTAGCGCGACCGCGTGGGCTCTTGAAATCTTGAAGGTTGGCTCTCTGAAGTTGAGGATAGTGGGCCGCGCAAAAGTGTAGCGCGGCTACATGAGATCTGGCGCGGACCGCGTAAATGTGACCGCGGCCGCGTGGCTTGCTTTGGTCCCCAAACTTCATCTCTCTGAATCTCTTCACGCGAACCGCATGAAAATGTGGCGCGGCCGCGTGATCTGAGCGCAGGCTGCGTAAGTCCAACCGTGGCCGTGTTGTGAGAGTCCTGAATTATCACTTCTCTGATTCTCCTAGTGCGGCCGCGTGCACTTTTGTGCGGTCCGCACTAGGATCTTTTTCCTTCACTTTTCTTGGCCTTTGATGCTTGAGCAGGTTTCACTCCGTTTTGAGCCGATCTTTGACAATTCAGTCACTTTGTCGCTCAAACCTGCAATCAAGCACAACCTGTGAGCATTTTGGGATTATTTTGTATCAAATTATACTCAAAGCATAGGCAAGTAGGGGCATAAAACACGTTAAAATCCTACTTATCAAATGCCGACATCCAAGCAAAGGTGGCCAATTTAACTACCGAACTGGATACGAAGACGATGGAGATCAATGAGTTTAAAGGTGAGCTGGGCGTGAGTTCCGATAGATTCGCGACTGTTGTCTCTGAGGCAGCGGTTTTGGAAGATGCCCTCTGTGTTTGTAGGTCGGAGCTGACCAAGGAGAAGGAGGCGTCCGCACTTAAGATAGCAGTGCTTGAGGGGCGTGTTCAAGGGTTGGAAGCGGAACTATCCGCATTGAACAAGAAAATGGATTCTTTAAAAGCGGAGGACGTACGACGACAGTCGCAACCTTCTACATCTTATGCTCCAGTTGATCCCGTTGTGCCTCGACGTCTATATGAGTTGTGGGTTCATGCCGAGGCTCAGCTCGATGCGTACAAGGCTCTTCATGTTGATGGGAGGGCGTCCGAAGTGGAGCTTCGGGATGTACGTGCCAAGGCTCGTGCAGCTCGTGAGGCATGCAAGTATGATCCTCTTACGCCTGACAGAGATGATATCAATTCTGATGATGCGAATAGACTCGCCTCCGACTCTTGGTACGAAGACTTGTATGCCACCAGGAATGATGTGTAGTATTTGTTTTGTACTTACTTTTTGCTTCACGATTTTTGTAAGGGCATCTTTGAGCCCTTTGTAGAGACAAATATTTGTAACATATTTGCTGTGGATAGAGGTCTTTTTGGTCGTACATCTCTGAGTCATTTTCTTTCTTTGGTTTTTTTTGACGACTTCTGCCGTAGTTACGTCGCTTCGACGCTTTGTTGAAATGCAAACTTATTGTATTGAGTTTAGTTGAACTCTTTTCATTGGCAACAACCTTAGCCATAGGGATATTAATTTCGAGTTCGCGCCGAAGTAGTATACCGTCGTAGTTTGAGTGATACCGAACTCATTTTTTGTCGATGGCCTTGGCCATTGGGATGTTGCTTTCGAGCTGGCACTGAAGTAATATCCCGTCGTAGTTCGAGTTATGTCGAAGTCATTTTACGTCGATGGCCTTAGCCATTGGGATGTTACTTTCGGGCTGGCGCCGAAGTAATATCCCGTCGTAGTTCGAGTGATGTCGAACTCATTTTCCATCGATGGCCTTAGCCATTGGGATGTTACTTTCGGGCTGGCGCCGAAGTAATATCTCGTCATAGTTCGAGTGATGTTGAACTCGTTTTTCGTCAATGGACTTAGCCATTGGGATGTTACCTTCGAGCTGGCGCCGAAGTAAGATCCTGTCGTAGTTCGAGTGATGTCGAACTCCTTTTACGTCGATGGCCTTAGCCATTGGGATGTTACTTTAGAGCTGGCGCCGAAGTAAGATCCCGTCGTAGTTCGAGTGATGTCGAACTCGTTTTATGCCAATGGCCTTAGCCATTGGGATGTTACTTTCGAGCTGGCGCCGAAGTAGTATCCCGTCGTAGTTCGAGTGATGTCGAACTCGTTTTACGTTGATGGCCTTAGCCATAGGGATGTTACTTTCGAGCTGGCGCCGAAGTAGTATCTCGTCGTAGTTCGAGTGATGTCGAACTCATTTTACGCCGATGGTCTTAGCCATTGGGATGTTGCTTCGAGCTGACGCCGAAGTAGTATCCCGTCGTGAGGGTGGCGTTCTATTTTATTTGTTGGAGTGTCATGGATGCCAGTTTCATTCATACATTGGAGATGCGTGTTGCTTTCGTATACATAATGGAGTAATTTTATTCATATGTTGGATATACATGTCGACTTAGTACATATAATGGAGATTATACCTAGTCCCTTCATTGCTCGGCCTAGAGATGTAATCGGTAGGCGGGGCAATGAACAATACTTCGAACCTCGAGACGTCCCCTCGTCACCTAATTAAAAACCTCCCCGAGAAAACCCGATTGGGATAAAACCCGGGCGAGGGAAAAAGAGTACGACTCGGACAGCGACTTTTTCCAAAGTGGAAGTACTTGAGGTGGGCGACATTCCAGTTATTTTGCAATAGCTTTCCTTCCATTGTTTCTAGCTGGAATGCTCCTTTACTTGCTGGTGTTGTGATTTTATACGGCCCGTCCCAATTTGTTTCCAGTTTCCCTTCATTCGGGTCCTTCGTTGCTTGTGTTTTGGCCTTTAGTACGTACTCCCCGACTCTGAGTGGTCGTACTTTGGCCTTCTTGTTATAGTACCTTTCTGCTTGTTGTTTTTGGGCCACTATTCTTATGTGTGCCATATCCCTTCGTTCTTCGACCTCATCGAGGTCTTGTAACCTACTTTCGTCGTTGCTTGATCCACTCTCATTGGAGTATCTCAGGCTAGGTTCCCCGACCTCAATGGGTATGACTGCGTCGGTGCCGTAGACCAGTGAATACGACGTCTCACCTGTGCTAGTCTTCGGCATTGTGCGGTAGGCCCATAGCACTTTCGGTAGTACTCCCGGCCATAGCCCTTTGGATTCTTCAAGCTTTTTCTTTAATATGTTTAATATTGTTTTATTGGAGGATTCCGCTTGACCGTTGCCGGCAAGATGATATGGCGTGGAGAGTATCCGCTTGATATGCCATTTTTTGAGTAACTCAGTCGTCTTTTTCCCGACAAACTGGGGTCTATTGTTGCAACTGATTTCTTTGGGGATGCCGAAGCGGCATATGATATTTTTCCAGATGAACGTGATGACTTCTTGGTCACGTATTTGATCGAACGCACCTGCTTCCACCCATTTGAAAAAATAGTCAGTTAAAACCATAAGGAAGTGTATCTTACCTCGCCCTACTGGGAGGGGCCCGACGATATCCATCCCCCATTTTATAAATGGCCATGGAGAGGTGACGGAGGGCAAGAGTTCCCCTGCCTGGTGTATCATAGGGGCGTATTTCTGGCATTGCTCGAATTTCTTGACGTACTCTGCGGCCTCTTTTTTTATAGTGGGCCAGTAGTATCCTGCACGAATAAGACATCTAACGAGGGATCGGTTGCCAGTATGGGCGCTGCAGTGGCCATCGTGTACCTCTTCGAGCACACGCCTTATTTGATTGGGTCCGAGGCATTTGGCTAACGGGCCGCCGAACGTCCTTTTGTAAAGGTCGTGGTTTATGAGACTGTATCTGGCTGCTTGTATTCAGAGCTTTTTGGCTTCTTTTTTATCTTGTGGGAGTGTTCCTTCCTGTAGATATGATACGATGCGATTACGCCAGTCGCAAGTTAAATTTATAGAATGTACCTCGACTTGGTCTATTGATGAGTGGAGAAGGGTGACCACGTTCTCCTTGGTGATATTTTTAGCTGCTGCTGCCAGCTTGGCGAGATCATCTGCTTCGATATTTTGTGCTTGGGGTATTTGGTCGAATCGGCATTCGTCGAATTCTTGCAGCAGTTTGTGGATTTTAGTCTGATATTTCTGCAACCTTTGTTCCTTAATTTGGAAATTCCCAGTAACTTGGTTCACAACGAGTTGAGAGTCACAGCGGAGGATGACCCGCCGAGCACCATACTTGAGGGCCAATTTTAATCCTACAATTACGGCCTCATACTCGGCCTCATTGTTAGTCATTTCAGGACATCATACAGATTGACGAATTACTTCTCCCGTTGGGACTTTGAGTACGAGTCCCATTCCCGATCCCGACGCATTGGACGCGCCGTCGGTGTAGAGGACCCAGAGGTCGGATCGCTCGGATGAAGTGCAAAGCGCTTCTTGCTCGACTTCGGGCAGTATCTCTACGCTGAAATCGGCGATGAAGT
The DNA here is from genome assembly GCF_001879085.1 of Nicotiana attenuata. Classification (NCBI taxonomy): domain Eukaryota; kingdom Viridiplantae; phylum Streptophyta; class Magnoliopsida; order Solanales; family Solanaceae; genus Nicotiana; species Nicotiana attenuata. The sequence goes on from NW_017670295.1 coordinate 97,766, forward strand.
CACGAGCACTTGCGACTTTATTGCAGTTCACGGTTGGTATGTTATATCGTGCTCACTTATTCTATCGTCCATTTGGCCAGCCGACCCGATAGTTCGGGTTTGTGTAGGATACTCTTGAGAGGAAAGGTTGTCACTACCTTTATGGGGTGGCACTGAAAATATGGTCTAAGCTTTCGTGAAGCTACGACTAGCGCCAGAGCCAGTTTTTCAAGGTGGGGGTATCTTGTTTCAGCGTCAATTAGGGTTTTGCTGATATAGTAAATTGGAGATTGCGTACCTTGGCTTTTCTGGACTAGAACTGCACTTATCGCGACTTCGGATACAGCTAGGTAAACTAGGAGGCACTCGCCTGGGTCTGCTTTGGCGAGTAAGGGTGGCGAAGACAAGTACGCTTTTAGTTTCCTCAAGGCGTCGACGCACTCTACATTCCGCTGGAGCCCGTTGTCCTTCCTTAATACATTAAAAATTTATGGCATCTATCCGATGGCCGTGAGATCAACCTCAACAGGGCTGTTATCCGTCCTGTCAATTCTTGTACCTGCTTTTTGCTGGTCAGTGTTTCGGGTATTCCCTCGATGGCTTTAACATGTTTCGGGTTGACCTTAATGCCTCTTTGTGACACTAGGAAACCAAGGAACTTTCCCGAGCTTACATTGAAGGCGCATTTTTCGGGGTTTAGTTTCATACTGTACCGTCTCAATATGTCGAAGGCTTCCTTTAGATGACCAATACGATCTTCTTTCCTCTCTTAACCAGCATATCGTCGATGTAGACTTCCATTGTTTTACCAAGTTGGTTTTTGAACATTTTGTGACCAATCTCTGATATGTTGCCCCCGCATTCTTTAGTCCGAACGGCATCACTTTTTCTCCTGGTCTTCTTCTTCCATGAGGATCTGATTGTAACCCGAATAGGCATCCAAGAAGCTTAGCAACTCGTGTCCTATTGTTGCGTCGATGAGCTGGTCGATGTGTAGCAATAGAAAAGAATCTTTTGGACATGCCTTGTTTAGGTACGTGAAATCTACACACATTCGCCATTTTCTATTTTTCTTTTTCACCATGACCACATTGGCGACCCATTGAGGATATTTCGTTTCCCGGACGGAGCCATTTGCGAGTAGCTTATCGACCTCTTCGCTGACGGCTTCGTTGATTGCGGCATTGAACTTCCTTCTCATTTGCCGCACTGGCGGATATAGGGGGTCGACGTTTAACTTGTGGGTGGCGATATCTTTTGGGATGCCTGGCATATCTGCGTGGAAGAAGGCAAACAAATCGGCATGGTCAGTCAAGAACTTATGAAATTTACCTAGTTCCGAGAGGTTGTGCCCGATATAAGCCTTTTTTGTGCTGTCGTTGCCGTCTAGCAGGACGGGATCAAGATTTTCTATCGTTGATTCAGATGCTTCCACGATGTCAGGGTCCTTGATAACGTCTGTCCGCACGTTAAGTTTGGCTCCCGACATTGCTGATTGCTATGCTTCCACATTTGCTCCTTTGAGTTGTTGGGTGTGCGCGCAATCTTGGGCGATACGATAGCATTCTTGTGCGGTGTGTTGCTCCCCTCGAATGCTGAATATTCCCCATGGGGTAGGAAACTTGATCACTTGATAGAGACTGGAAGGGATCGCTCGCATGGCGTGTATCCACGAGTGCCCTATGATGGCGTTGTAAGTCGTTTCCTGGTTCATGACGTGAAATGTCGTTTCCAGGGTGACTCCTCCAGCTAGGACGGGTAGCACTATCTCTCCAGAAGTCCGTTCAACTGCATTATTAAAACCTGTTAGCGTTATACAGCGCTGCATTATTATATCTTCGAGTCTCATCTGCACGAGGACTCGAGGATGGATAATACACGCGCCACTCCCGTCATCTACCAATATTCTTTTTACATCAGTATCTGCGATATGTAAAGTGATAACAAGAGCATCATAGTGAGGGAAAGACAAACCGTCGGCATCCTACTTATCGAAGATGATATTGTCTTCGAGGTCATCATACCGTTTGTGAGTGATTGATCGTTTATGTGTGGTGGTGAACTTGACATGATTGATCGTTGTGTTGTCGCCCCCGCCAATGATCATCTATATGGTGCGAGCGGGAGAGGGCAGTTTTGGAGGTCCTTGGGGTTGTTCGCGTCCACGGGCGAAGTTAGTCCGTCCTCGATCGCTCAGCAGCTCCTTCAGGTGACCCTGGTTTAGCATTCGTACTACTTCTTGTCGTAGTCCTATGCAATCTTCGGTCTTGTGACCCCTTTCTTGGTGAAATTTGCAGAAAGCACTTGACTTTCGAGTGCTGGGGTCTGACCTCATCTTTTGCCGCCATTGCACCTTTGGACCGAGTTTCTCTAGGGCGTACACTATTTCTGAAGGAGAAACACAAAAATTGTGAGCGGATAGGAGTGGAGGCATACCTTTCTCGTGTCGATATGGTGTCGTATGTCGAGGGGGAGCATCTGTGCGTCGTGGTGGAGGCGGGGCAGACGTCCTAAAAGGGTTAATGCCTTTCCCGACCAGAGTGGGGCCCCAACTGATCTCTTCGACCCTTGTTGCGGCGATATTTCCTTGCTTCGATTTGGAATGACGTCAACCGTTGGGTCGGGCCATTTAGATCGTCCTCGCCAGCTCGTACCTCGGCGCAGTAGGCGTTATGGATTTCTTCCCAAGTAGTTGGAGGGTATTTCATGAGCCTGCTTAGCAATTTTCTAGTTGCCCTCGACCCGCTTCTATTTAATCCATTCTGGAAGGTTGCTACTGCCATTCCTTCTGACACATTCGGCAAGCTCATTCTCACCCTGTTGAATCGAGCTAAGAAGTCCCTAAGTCCCTCGCCGTGCATCTGTCTTATGGCAAATATATCATTTACCCTAGCCTCTGCCTTTTTGGCTCCTGCATGGGCGGTGACGAATTTGTTTGCCATTTCCTCGAATGTTGCTATCGAGCGTGCTGGTAGTTGAGAGTACCATATCAAGGCTCCCCCTATTAAGGTTTCGCTAAACTTTTTTAGCAGCACCGATGGTACCTGCTCTTTTGAGAGATCGTTGCCTTTTACGGCTGTAACGTAGTGGATGATGTAGTCTTCTCGATCGGTATTACCATCATATATCTTTAAGTAGGGTGGAATTTTGAAGGTCTTTGGAATGGTGTAAGCGGCCGTTTCTTCACTGTATGGTTTCTCGATGAATCGACCAACATCGCATTTTGGCAGCAACTTCGGAGCTCCTGGTATTTTGTCAACTCTCTCTCGGTGTTCTTTCATTTGGTCATGGAGTGCCTTATTCTCATTTTTCATTTCCTCCATATTCTTGAATACGGCAACAAGCGTATCATTGCCTGCGTTATTAGCAACATAAATGTTACCTGTACGGGGGGCGTCTTGCTCACCCTCGTTTATCATGACATCTGCATGTGCCGCATTCCTATCATCCCTTTGGGTGGGTTTATCAAGGATGGTGTTCAGAGCACTTGTTAGCCATTCTTCCAGCAGTCTTCTTACTATCGGTGGTGCCTCTCCTGTTGCAGATGTGGAGGCTTCCCTTTCGCGTGAAGCAGTTACACTTCCGTGCGGGGGAGGTTAAGTGCCTCCCCTGGGTGTGATGTTTGGTGTTTCATTTTCCTGATCCTCTCTGCTATCTTCGTTGATGGTGTCTAGGAGGTTGGTTGTGACGCCTACTATGGCTTTTTGCCTTGCATCTCCTATCCCTGCCATTGTTGGTTTGTACCAAGCTCGGAAGAAGTGATTATCCCTTTCAGGAGTCTAGATAAAACTATAATCTTAGCTAAAGAAATCCCCACAGACGGCGCCAAATTGTTTGACCCAAAAGATTTTGAAACCTTTTTGATTAAATCAATTAAAGAAGATGAAAGGGTAAATCTCAGCCAAGTATAATAAACTCTAGAGTGAGGAACATAAGGGATGAACAAGGTAAACAATATATATTGATCTCGTGGAACCGAATGATTAAGCGTAAAAAGAACGATCACCAAGAATGTAGAATAAATATTGTAATGGATGCTCTTAGTCGAAAGTCCCCCCTTTACAAGGTTTTTTCCTCACTATATATAAGGTACAACCCCCTTATGAACCCTAGAAAAAAAAAAACATAGGGAATATTCGAAGTATATTCCTAAAGCTTCCTGTTAGACCTATATTACTGCGAAAGTCATGCGTCCTCTATCCGTTTGTTGGTCGTCACCGTCTTCCACAGGACGTCGTGTTGTAAAGATCTCATCTTTTGTCGTATTGGTCAATAGCCGTGGTCGTCCAAATTTGAACCCATACAAATAAGTATTTTCCACTACCAGTCAATTATCTATCCAGATCCGAAACTCCAAGGTGATGAAGCTAGAACAACCAGAGCAAGAACTGGCAAAGAAGCCACAGAAGATGGATTGAGGAAACAATTACACCAAATAACCGGGGGTGGCTCAAGGGGGAGGTTAGTAAAGCCTTTGCTTTAGGCCCCTAAATTTTGGAGCCCAAAAAATATTTTTAGTTATGGATTTATAATCTTATTTTCGCTTAGAAGTTTATAGAAAAAAGAAAAAAAAATACAAAATCCTTATTAAAAAAAAAGAAAAATTATCTATTTTTTAACAATAAAAATATTTTAGAACTTTGAATTAAGAAACTCACATCTTCATATTGATAAATAACGTTTATTACAATAAGATCCAAGGTAATAAATTATAAATACACGGCTAATATCTTATAAACTTGAATTTTCTTACCAATGTGAATATAAATATTATATTTTATAAGATAACCCAATAATAGGCAAAAAAAAAAAACCAATGTAATATTAATACTATATTTTGCAAGATAACTATACTATAGGCAAAAAAATAAAAAATTAAGGCCACTTATCAAAATTTGGCTTTAGGCCACGACTTTTATTGAGACGCCTTTGCAAGTAACCTACTCAAAGTACACTCTGAACAATCGGTATGCCTTCCGCAGCCACCTAACCATAGCCCACTCACCAGCAACTGCAAACCCATAGTCATCTGCTATGCTCATAATAGCAGCCTGCTCTTTCTGACAAAGAAAAGAAGGAACAACAATTCTTTTAGTGAGTTTTTCTTCCTCAGATGCTAGCCTTGCCAAATAGTACATCTTCTCCTGAGAACACTAAGTAGCAAGTAAAACCAAGCAGCTCTTGCCTTATCCGGCCTGATTCCACAGCGCTTTCCTATACCTATTTTGTTCTGTTTGAGCATCGCCAAGGGCAGTATTCCATTTCTTCTGCAGTAGCACAGTGTCCATCCTGCACACATTTGAAAATAGACTGTTAAGGGTCAAACAAGGAAGGAGGGATAAATTTGAACAAAAGTATACTAAAGGGGACTAATGTGTAACATCAAAAATATTAACTCTAAAAGTATAGGGACCAAAAGTGTTAGCTCCACAACTCTGATATATTTCCTTTTGTTATTACTCCAATTGCGCAGATGCACCCTTTACAGATGAACGCACAGCTCCCCATAAACACAACAATTTCCTTTCTAGAATGACTAAGTCCAGCTCGTATCAGATCCCTCTCCATCAAACCACTCTTGTCCTCAAGGGTGTTAAATATAAAATGAGGATCACTCTTCCACCGGATCAATCAAAATTTAGGAATAAATATCATAAGAATCCCTTTGCGCAACTAATGATTTGTGTACAGTACACACAATAAAGAAGATATCTTCTTTTTTGGACAAACACAAAATCCCTTTGTACTCTACTTATATGAATTACGTAGAGTACTACTCACTATGAATTTCTAATACTAAGAAGAAGTTCTTTGGCTGCATACTTGCTGAGGCATTTATAAGCAAGTTTAGTTGCTGCCTGCTCAGCTTTTTTCTTGATGTGATGTGTTGATCCGATCATGTATTCAAATCCAACCCAGACTTTGGATCTGAATTGCGGTGGATGATCATTACTAACTTCAATTGTATTGTAAATTGGGAGTGGCTTGCCATTTTTCACTGTAAATTCTTGTAATTTATGCTTAAAGCTAGTCTCTGTAAATATGAAATAGAGTAATATCAAGGAGTGAATACCAAAACACTTTTAAAAACATGAGGAGATGCAGAGCTGGTATGTGCAGGGGAAAATATCAAGTATACCGGGTTATTTTTGAAGAGTGGAGCCTTCCTTTGCTGCTTTGGCCTTCCGACATTTTTACCTTAAAGAAGAAGAGTAGGAAATAAGAAGAAATAGAGAGATTTTCTTTGAGAAATAAAACGAGGAATAACAATTTTCTTCACAATCTTGTCTTTCTCTTGTGCTAACCTAACCAGAAAATGCATATCTTCTTCTGTTGTGATGACATGATAAGGGAAGCAAATGAGTTTCTGGCCTTTATACTTCTCTTTCAACTCCTTTCTTTTCTCACTACAATTGCTAGTTGTTCCAACAACCTTGTATCACAAATCTAAAACAAAAGCACTTGAATGAAAAATCATGTGTTAATCATGTAAAACTTTTTATAATCTAAATACATGTACATGAATAGCACAATGCAACTCTATAGGTAGAGAAATTTAATTTTACCTCCAGACATGGTGGTGATCGAGTGAAGATAGTTAAATAAAAAAAAAAAAAAAAAAGCAAGCAAGAAAACTTGTGTGTTGCTATAAGGCTGTGTTGTGGAAGTGGAATGGGAAAACACGGTCTTATATAGGAGTATCTGGTAAAATTCTAGAAGGGTGATATTAAGAAATGTAACGACTTTTAGGTACCAATTTAAAATATAGCCAGTATTCGCAAAGTAAATTTAAAAATAGCCACAAAAAAAATTATAATAAAATAATTAAAAAGTAGCCACAAAATTTCGAACTCCAACATTTTTCCTGGAGTTCACAATTATCACGAAGTTCGAAACTCCCTCCATGTAAATCTCTTCCATAGTATACTAGAGTTCGAATTTTTACAATATGAAATTTCAGAGCGCTAAAATTTTCCGGCCAAGTCCATTTAGATGACATGATTGGTGCTCATCACTATTTCAAAGGAGCAAATCTCACTTTATACCCATTAATTTCAAACTATTTACCCTTTAATGCCCAGACCCAAACTATTTACTACTCCTACCCATGCTCCCCAAACTATTTACCCGCCTTTCTTCTTCTTCCTCCTCATTTTACCTTACTCACTTTATACCCATCAGCTTTTTTCCTATATAAAAAATAATCTGGTAACAAGTTTGTACATCATACATAGAAAATGAATATGGAAAGGTAAAGTTACTGCATATAACTATCCATTTCAGCATCTCAGGGCAACCAAATTTTCGACTGGGCAATAAGCAGATTAGGAATTGCAGCCACTGTAGCTAAGGCCTTAGCTTTCATGCATGAAGGCCTCCAAAATGATGATATTCCTCACGGAAAGTTGAAATCCACCAATATGTGTATTTGAATATCCACCATTGTTGGGCTTGAAGCTCAATTTTATTTTTGAAGATTTCTTGTTTGATTCAAAGTGGGTGCTGTTAAATATTGCTTATAGTACCTTCTGGAAGTTCATATGAAATTCGATAGCATTTGGAGCTGATTTGAGGTGATTGAGATCGAAATTTTCAGTTGAAAATCGAAGAAGAACACAGCTACAGTATACTGCTACGGTATACAATATGCTATAGGAGTATATAGCTATACTGCAACAGTATACTATTATAGTTTACAACATACTATAACGGTATATTGTAATAATCGAAGAAGAACACAGGTAGCTAACAGTATACCGCTACAGTATACAATATACTGTAATAGTATACTTATTACCCGTAAATTCACTTGCCTTTCCCTTTTAATTTGTTTTAAGCTTTTACCCAGCTTGAGAGGCAAATTGAAAATGCAAAAAAAAAAAAAATATTATAGTATGTTATACAATGTAACGTATACTCATACAATTAGATCCTTTTAGAATTTTTTGAAATTTTTATTGACAACTGATATTATTTCAGTTTAATAATTGAATTAAATTTTTTTTAACTCTTTGCGCACAATTGTATACCATGTTAGTATAACTATATACTATAGTGGTATCAAATATTAGTTAATATTTTTTTGATTGTATTAGCTACATTTAATTGGTAGACAATTTGATTTTTCTTTAGTAATAATATAAAAAAAAGAATAATAAAAAATAGTGAAAATAGTAAATGAAAATAGATTATGAAGAGAAAAAGAATATAAATTAAAAATTAAATAAAATTCGAATAGGAAAAAAGAAAAAAATAAGAAGAGAATGAGAAAAAAGAAAAGGAGAAAAGAAAAAGAAAAGAAAAGAAGTATGGAAATAAAAAAGAATTGGAGAATAAAGAGAAAATTCCCCACAAAATTTACTATGGGTAGGAAATGTAATCAGTTTATGGGTAGAAAAATAAATGGGTAGACAAGGATAAATAGTTTTGTTTTTGTGGGTAATGTATCAAAACCCCATTTCAAAGCTCTTCTACAGTTTGGTCTACCACAACTAAGAGACTAGCCTAGTGGCGAAGTGTGTTAAGAAGACCTCAGACGCCTAGTATTTACTAATGTAGTTAAAATTATACCTTAAAGTTTAGTGGTTGGTCCAATATTATCCTTCATATATAATTCTTATATCACTTTTTATCCTCTAGTTTATAAAACTTGGTCAGAATTAGTCCAATTAATCCATTTAACTAACAATTCCTTCAAACTGACTGCATAATCATGTTGTTACAAACTAATATAGTTGTTTGGGAGTTGGGACTAAAGCATAGTTGATCAATTCAATGTCTGACTTGTACCGGTTCAAAGAACTTTGACATCCATAAATTAATCCACAACCTAATTCGGAAACACAATTATTTCACAACAAAAAATTTCAAACATGTTTGTAAAACATTTAGAAAAAAAGGAACGAAAAATAGATTTTTAATAAAGAGATATCTGTACAACCTGCACATACAGAGATTCTCCACAATCAGAAAGATATTTCCAACTAATATTGTATAAATAAAAAGTATATTTTTACTGTTCAGTTTCTTTTCATTTACAGGATTTTTGACTTATAAACTAACCACGGTCCTTAAATGTCATATCAGCTAATATTATCTTTTAAAAGTATATCGTTAAGAGTTCTAGAGATAGTAATGTACCATTTATACATATATTATATTAAAAAGAGCGTAGACAAAATGAAATGAGGGAATATCCCCATTTGTACAACTGATAAGATCTATTTAGAGTAAGGCTGTGGGCCGGGGCCGGGCCGGGCTAAACGGGCCGGGCTTAGCGGTCCCAGGCTCTGGCGGTCCCGGGCTTCGCGGTCCCGGGCTTCGTGGGCTCAACGGGTAGGACCAGCCCGTGACGGGCCTAAGCCCATATGGTCCTGGGCTAAATGGGCCGGGCTCGTGGGGCTTAGCGGGGCTAACGGGCTTTTTTTATTTTCGGGCTTTTTTTTTAAATTTTTTTTTATTTAAGGCAATTTCTTGTAAATCATATGTGTATGTATATATATAAATTGCTCTTATGCATGGCTATATAAATATATGTAGTATATATAATATAGAAATCTAATTATTAAAGTGTTTGACGAAAATGTAAAATAACAAATCAATAGTAAAACTAAATTGGCATGCATAATAAATTAATAACAAAGTACAACATGAAGCATAAATACGTCTAATAATTTTAAAATAACACAAATTGTCGAAAAATCTTAAATACGAATTTGCGGATGACGCTCAAGACAATACTTTATATGCCTCCTTAAATTGCCTGTGCCAGACCCTGAACGAAAATTTAAGACTTGACCACAGTTCTTGCACTTTAATTTCTGACCTTCTTCATTTTCTTCTAGCACCTCAAAGTGTTGCCAAACAAATGAGTGCACTCTTTCCGTACGAGGCATGATTTAACTTGAGATTTGAGAATTCAGAATTTGAGATTGAGACTTGAAGTCTTGAAAATTGGAGATTGAGAGATTGAGAGAAATTTAGATTGAGAAATGAGTATTGAGTATTGAAATGAAGAGGGGGGGGGGGAGGTATTTATAGTTTTAGAGAAGGTTAGTTTGTAAATTGAAAAAGTGTTTAAAAAAAAAGGCTATTTGTGCAATATTACCGTTGGCAACGGTCCGTGGGGCCCACCATTTCAAAATATATATATATATATACACACACTACATATATACATACTATACACACACACACACATGTAGTATATATATGTGTGTGTGTGTGTATAGTATGTATATATGTAGTATATATAGTATATATAGTTTATATAGTATGTATATATGTAGTATATATAGTGTATATATATATATATATATGTGTGTGTGTGTGTGTGTGTGTGTGTGTGTGTGTGTGTTAGATGTGTGTGTGTGTGTGTATATATATATATATATATAAACTAAACTATATATATACATATATATATATATATATATATACATATATATATATATATGTTATATATATTTTTATTATCACGACATTAACAAAAATGGCAATATCTTTCTTAGACTTCCTCCCCCCAATGGAATGAGCACAACAAGGTTCTAATACCACCATTAAAAGGAAAAAAAACTAAAGAAGATGTGCCAAAGTACAAGTTACACCATAATCTACATAGTATCTCTAACAAATTTCATAAATCCTTCAAGGTTCGAAGGAGGTTCCGTTGGTGTTGGCGGAAAAGAAGCTTGTTCATCACCGCTTTCGGGCGAAGCAGCATCCTCCCAAGTTCCGCTATCATTTCTTCATAAGCTTCGTCTATCTCCGGTTGTGATTCTGCAAGTCCAAAATTTCTTCTTTCCGAGCGGATCCAATCTCTGAATAGTACTGATTTTTTCAAGCTCTCCCTCATAGACGCTCTATGATCACCTATTTGAAGTCTTGCTTGACTGAAAGCGCTCTCTGATGCCACTGTTGAAGCTTGAATACATAAAATATCCCGAGTCATCCTTGCAAGAACCGGAAAATGTTTTTCCCTTGCCTTCCACCATTCCAAAAGATCAAAGGTGCCGTCTGGATTCTCCTTTTCAAGTCCCTGCGACAAATAAACTTGAAGCTCATTTAGATGTGAAGTCTCATCAAAATTATCACCTTGAGAACCCCTAAACTCCGTCCAAGATTTAAGTGCTTTTAGGCCCGCAGCTCTTTTAGATGATTGTGAACTAGACGAAGTAGGGGTTGGAACATTTGGCCTAGCATGATCTAACACAAGTTGGTAAGCATTATAAATTGTTTGAGCATTTATTTTAATTGAGGCTTTTGCCTCTGCAAGTGTAGAATTCCTCAACTGAAAGATCTAAAGTCTACTTCTACGGTTTGAATAAAAAAGCCAATTAAGAGCCATTCTAACCTTTTCAATTTCTAAATTTAAAATTCTCATACCATCACCGACGATTAAATGGTAAATGTGACAAATACATCTCACATGGAAACAATTACTAAATGCAGGATTTAGTGTTGTTGTAAGTATGCCTATAGCACTAGTGTTACTAGAAGCATTATCCATAGAAATTGCCATTATTTTATCTCTAATGCAAAAATATCTACAAATATCTGCAACAGTGTTAGCAATAAACTTACCTGTGTGACGTGAATTAATTATTCTATACGCAATAATGCGTTTTTGCATTATCCACTCCTCGTCTATCCAATGACTTGTAACAGTTAGATAATCACAGTCATTATTACTTCTACCAATATCAGTAGTAATAGAAATCCGATTAGTTATATGAGTAAATAAATACCACAAATATTGTTCATATTCATGTTTATATTTATAAATATCGCTCTTAACTGTTGCGCGAGGCCAACCTTTATAAGTAGGATGAAAAACTTTTCTAATATAATGCACAAAATTAGGGTTAGAAGGAAAAGTATATGGTAAGCACATAACGGTAACCATCTTTGCTAATTCTTCACGATCTTTATTAGGATCGTAATATAAAATACCACCGGTCACAGTGTTAATTCCTGGTTGAACTAGATTTGAACCTGTACTAGGGTTAACCGCAGTATCTACACTTGTCCCCTCTTGCTGCGCTTTCATTTGTAAATATTTAACTTTATCTGTAGGGTGTGTTTGTATGTGCCTAGCCAAACTACCCGTACCGCTATGGTCTCCAGTATATTTATGCGCCAGCAATTTCCCACAAGTTTTCACTTAGCCTTATTTTGTTCTCTTACTTGAGTAAAAAAATTCCAAACTATTGATGTTTCTAGGCGTTTAGAAGGTTGTCTATTGAAAGTAGGGGTTTGTACAGGTGGGTCGGGCGGGGCATCAGTTGGGTTATTAACAGGACTAGTAGGTGAATCATCTAAATCCGGTTGGGTTTCATCTACATCCTCATTTTCCTCATCATTTTCTAAGATAGTTTGATTAGGATAAAGAGCATTCATAACTTCTTCATTTAATTGTTCACCTGGTGCAACATTATGGCAAAATTCACTATCGGAAAATTGAAAACAAGGGTTATCACTATCAAGAATAATAGGAGCAGCAGGACGGGTAACAGGTCTGGGTCGGGGAGCCGGGGGAAGGGTAGTAGGTTGGAGACTACTTTCACCAATTTTAGCTTTTCCCTTACCACCAAACATTTTTTTCAAAGAAAATGCCATATTAATTACAATTATGCAAACTAAACACACAAAAATATATTCTTAAAACTTAAGAGTTGGAACGAGTTTACCGAATTGCCGAACAACTTCTTGAAAATTGAAAATCGTTGAAGTAGTTGAAGACTTGAATACTTCAATTCACCAACTTCACAATTTTTCACGAAATTGCAATAATAAAATAAGCAATTATAGAAGAGAAATTAGATATAGATTGAGAGAGATTGAGATAGATTGATGAATTGGTGAGTAAAAATAACAGAATGAGGGGGTATTTATAGTTGAGAATTGGGAAAAGTGTAATTATATAAAGTTTGGGGGCCAAATGGCTATTTTTTAAAGTTCCAAACGGTTGAAAATTAAAGGCCAACGGCTAGATTTTAAAATCTGACCGTTGGTCTTTTTAAAAAAAAAAATTTTTTTTTTTTAAAAAAAGAGCCGTTGGAGCCCGTTAGGACCGTTAGGCCCGGTTGAACCGGCCCAGAACCGCCTGCCGGTCCCGGGCTTAGCGGTCCCGGTCTCGTGGGCCTCATGCAAGGGACCAGCCCGCCACGGGCTTTCTACACCATTAGGGACCGGCCCACCAGGACAGGCCCGCCGGGACCGTTTAGCCCGTTAAGATCGCGGGCCCGGTCCGGTCCCGGTCCTAGACCGGCCCACAATACAGCATTAATTTAGAGTACGCCTACACGAGTAAGTCAAGGATAAAAATTTTAAGAATGTTAACATTAAGAGTATGTTTGGTATAACGGAAAATATTTTCCGTGGAAAATATTTTCCAAGAAAATATTTTTCGTAGAAAATATTTTCCAAGAAAATATTTTCTGGAAAAACAAGTAGTAATTTTAATCATTTTTCAGTGTTTGATATGCAAATTAAGGAAAATGACTTCTCAAGAGTATTCATAAATAATTTAGATATATTAAACATGAAGTCATAAACTTTCAAACCAACAACCTTCTGAACTCACATTTTTCATAAACTTTCGAACCGCTAAACTTTCGAAACAGCAGAATTTCTAACTCGTAAACTTTATAATTTCTAAATCCGTAAACTTCCAAACACATAAACCTCCGAACTCATAACTTTGGAACTTGTAAAATTTTGAACCTTTAAACCGATAAATAAAAAAGCTGAAACTGAAAAATATATTAAAAAATATATTTTTTCGGGGGAGGGGGGGCAGAAAAATGAAAAAACAGATAGTTGAAATTGCAATAAAAAAATAATATTTTTTTGTGGGTGGGGGTTGGGGTGGGGTGGTAACGGAAAAACTGAAATTTGAAAAGAAAAAAAAAACCTTTTTTTTGGAGAGAGGAGGTGAGGTGGGTTGGTGAGGGTAGGGAAGGTTGAGAAGGTTGAGAAAGAGTTTTGGAAATTGTTTTCCCTTCTCTTGATAAGGAAAACATTTTCCTCCAATTGGAGGAAAATGAGTAGATAAGAAAAATATTTTTCAAAACAATTAAGCCAACCAAACATGGAAAAATTGAAAAATATTTTCCGGAAAACATTTTCCTTCATACCAAACACACCCATAAGATTTTCAAAAGATACGAAGATATTAATATTTTTGGAGAGAATTAAAGAAGAAAGAAGAAACAATACGTAGTGGAATTTTTTTTGGAAAAAATTAAAGAAAAAGGCATAGAAATTATGACAGCAATTAGGAAAGAAGAATATAAACTGCACTCACTAGCATGGTAGGAGACTTAGATGCAAATATAACAAACAAGAAGAAAATCATAATATTTGCAAGTTAAACAGATAAAAGGCATGGATAACGCATCAACAATTGGAGTAGAGGGCACAAATAGAACAACGACGATAAGTCACATAGAAAACATAGGTGTACAGTAACAACTCAAGATTAAGGCATGAGTGTATATACAACGAAAAGATATCACAATATAATGTATGTTCCTCGTCATCGCCTGCACGAAAACACCATTCATGCCATGAATATATGATAATATAAAAATAATGGCGCGGCATCACCCTTCGTGCTTTTACTCTCATCCTCACATGATAACGTAAAAGAAATGGCACAGAATTATCCTTCGTGCATAATAATGTATATGAATGGCACGACATCACCCTTCATGCTCTATATATACTTTTCCTCACATGATAATATATACGAAATGGCACGGCATCACCCGTCGTGCTTTACACTCTCCCTCACATATGATAATGTATATGAAATAGTATGGTATCATCCTTCGTGCATTATAATGTATCTGAATGGCAAAACATCACCCTTCGTGCTTTTACACTCTTCCTTACCAAGCACATGTATATCCTTAACAAGCAAGGTAGGAAATATAAATAACATCAAGGAGAGTGTTTAAATGAATGTTCCAATTGAAAATCAATCACGGCTTTCAAGTAAAAAATAATTCAATAAATCTCAAGTAATTTATTATTCAAGTATTTCAACAAGTCTAAAAAATGATCTTCCACTCAACTATAGAATTTAAAATCTCAAGAATAACGGTTGTAGCGTCGTATTTGTGATTAAGTATAATAACGACCGGATTTAGTACATCAATTATTTCACAAAAGTCTGTCAAGTTTTAATCAAATTATAATAAGCTAAATCACGATTTCTAGCATTTAATTTTCTATCCATAGTAATCTAGAAGTCAAGGAAGACATGAAACAAAAGTGTCATATAATTCTGCAAAGCACAATAAATCGTATAATTTACCTCTGGACATGATTAACCCTAGCACATGCATATATGCCCGTTACCTCATATATGTATCACCCCCGCATGTAGCAAACAATGGCAATTAGAAGGAAAAATTCCTTCAACAAAGTTAGGCAAAATTCTTATCTCAACCAAGCCAATTCGATACACTAGAAGCGTCGTCCTGCTCAAATCATCCTTCGAAAACATAGGTGTACAATAACAGCTCAAGATAAAGGCGTGAGTGTATACACAACGAAAAGATATCACAATATAATGTATGTCCCTCGTCCTCGCCTGCACGGAAACACCCTTCATGCCATGAACATATGATAATATAAAAATAATAGCACGGCATCACCCTTCGTACTTTACTCTCATCCTCACATGATAATATAAATAAAGTGGCATGGCATTATCCTTCATGCATAATAATGTATATGAATGGCACGACATCACCCTTTGTGCTTTATACTTTTCCTCACATGATAATATATATGAAATGGCACGGCATCGCCGTTCGTGTTTTACACTCTCCCTCACATGATAATGTATATAAAATGGCACGGTATTATTCTTCCTGCATAATAATGTGTATGAATGGCGCGGCATCACCCTTCGTGCTTTTACACTTCCTTAACAAGCACATGTATATCATTAACAAGCAAGGTAGATAACATAAATAACATCAAGGAGAGTGTTTAAACGAATGTTCCAATTGAACATCAGTCATGACTTTCAAGTCAATAACAATTCAATTAATCGCAAGTACTTTATTATTCAAGTATTTCACCAAGTCTCAAAAATGATCTTCCACTCAATTATTGAATTCAAAATCTCAAGTATAATGGTCGTAGCGTCGTATTTGTGATTAAGTATAATAACGACCGGATTTAGTGTTAGGTTTGTTATTTAATAAATAATAACAAAAGAGGTGTGAATGAAAAATGGTGAAAAAAGAAATGGAGGGATGACGCGCGACCCGGTCCGGTCTAGCCCGTTTTTCTTTTCCGGATTAATTTAAATTTGTTTTAAATTTCCCGCAAAAAATGTTCCAACAGTCATGACTGTTCTGAAATGTTGCAAACCTCTTCAGAGGGTCACACCTGTTCCAACAGTCATGACTATTCTGAAAGGTTGCAAACCTCTTCAGAAATATCACCAAGTTGGCTATAAATAGACCTTCAAATCCCAGAATATTTACTTACTAAATTTTCTGAATCTTCTTCTTCTTCTGCACAAAATATTCCAGTGTGTTTTACAACCATCGAGTGGTTCGCCGATCACCAGAGTTTTAGGTACCGATACACTGGTGAGTTAAATCGTTCTATCTTGGGAGGATATATTCCATAACCTCGGGTACTTGAGGGGAATAATTTCCTTAAGGACACACCGTGTATTCAGTGGGCTCGATTTGTTCCTTCAACGTTTTAAAAATTATTTTGAAGTTCGAATATTATTTTTCAGAATTGTTTCTACTAACTTTCTGGTTTATTTTTCAGAAAGATTACTGTTTTATTTAATTACAGTAATACAGATAAATAACAATCTTAAGAAAATTATTAAATTATATTCTGTACTGTCTGAATTTTATTATTCTGATTTGAAGATATAAAAACTTCATCAGGGTATTGAAATTCAGAAAACGATTTGAAGAACATAAAAACTTCATCGTTTTTTCTGTAAAACAGTATATAAAAACTTCAGTTGTTTTTATTACGTACTGTTTATTAATTACAGTATTATTTACTGTTTTGGTTTTACCACTAATTGATCTCTTCTGTTGTTCACTGTAAGAAATGGCATATGAGAATGGAATTCCTTCTGCGACTGTTGGTGCAAACGACGATAGCCTCGTCAAGCCGCACTGCTGTTCCTCTGGCCGAGAAACCGGGAAAGTCGTAACGTTTGGATACAATTGTTTAGTAAACAATGACATGCAAGATTTGACCAATAATATTGTCAAATGGTTTCAAAAATTAATGAGTGTAAACAAATGTGTTTACGTTAAGAATACTTCAAATCATATAGTCATTATTTGATTATATATGATATGTTGATGAAATATTTAAAATGTGGAGGCTTTTAGCTTATGCATGACAAAAGCCAATGTTAGACGTAATGTCTAAATTATATAATTTTTGAACTCCATTGATATAGTAGTTGGTAAAATCATCAGTTGTTTAGTCTTAATAAAGACTAGTTGATGAAACTACTAATTCGGAAGTTGGTCACATGCCTTTCTCGAAAGGTCATTTTCTTTAATGAAAAAATTTATATTGTTTAGTTCTTTTATGAAATGATGTCACTTTGAAGGTTGAAACTTTTCATAGAAAGATACGTCTGATAGACATGACCGTTCATGAATGAATATATTAATACGTTGGTCTATAATGAGGTGAACTAACCGATGAGCATGACCAAAATCCATTGCAAGTTGGATTTATTTCATGAATGGAGGTGCTATAATTTGCATATCATATAGACATATGAATGAATAGCATCCAAATGCTTGAAAATGACGGAATGATCACGAAATGTGTTATATATTAAAAGGTTGCGGCCACAACTGATGCCAATCATTCAAGTTGTTGTTATAATTACTACATTAAGTGTAGTCAATAATCTGATATGCAATCGAAAATCGAGACGTATTAGTCTACAACATAAGGAAGTTTGCATTGAACGTTCATGACAATGAAACGAGTTTTGAAGTATTTGAAATATACTCCAAATTATGCTTTGCACTACAATAAGTATCCCACGATAATAGAGGGGTATAGTGATGCAAATTAGATCACCGGTTCAACTGATTCTAAACAGTCGGTGGATGAGCGATGTCTTGGAAATCGTCCAAACAAATGTGCATTGACCGCTCTACAGTGGAGGATGAGTTTATAGCCTTAGACAAGGCCGGTGAAGAAGATTAATGGCTCCGGAATTTCTTGGAAGATATTCCATTTTGGTCCAAACCTTTGGCACCTATATGTATACATTGTGATAGTCAAGCGGCAATAGGTAGGGCAGGGAGCGTTATGTATAACGGAAAATCTCGTCATATCCGATGGAGACACAATACCGTTAGACAACTACTCTCTAGTGGTGTTATCACAATTGATTACGTAAAGTCAAGAGATAACGTGTCGGATCCACTTACAAAAGGCCTATCTAGAGAGGCAGTTGAAAGATCATCAAAGGAAATGGGGTTAAAGGCCTAGGACAAGTCATCATGGCAGTAACTCTACCTAGCAGACTGGAGATCCCAAGAGCTAGGTTCAAAGAGATCAAACAAAGTTATGAATGACGGTTCAACATTGTCAACTAACTCAACCCATTCTCGTGATGAAGACAATGTTCAAAAACGAGGTAAAGCATTAAGGCTTTTTTGATGAGTCAATAAAGCTTAAAGCTTTTTAATGATTTGCTAAGTCTGGCAGGATATGACCAGATAGTGTGTCTTTAGGATTACACGTTTAGGAATCACCTATGTGAGTGTGAAGTGTAAGCCGCTTCAAGGAGAATGAAAGTAAAGGCCCATTCTCTAAGCACTCATGAAACCAGGCGGTGTTCATGGCTGAAACGAACACAACCGTGAGAACCATAGATGGTTAAGGATTGATTGTGTGACTTATGTTGTCTAGGTATACAACAAAGCTCGACGGTTCAAAGATATCAAATCTACCGATTGACCGAGTATATCCGATATAAGTTCACTACGGAAAGTTCAAAGGAAAACCTACTTATCCAGATGCAATTAATTCTTGCTTGTAAAACACACACACGTCTGTGCATTCCTTTAAGTTTATAGCCATTCCCCATTCATATGGGGGATTGTTGGGTTTGTTATTTAATAAATAATAATAAAAGAGGTGTGAATGGAAAATGTTGGGAAAAAAAATGGAGGGATGACCCGCGACCCGGTCCGGTCTAGCCCGTTTTTCTTTCCCGGATTAATTTAAATTCGTTTAAAATTTCCCGCAAAAAATGTTCCAACAGTCATGATTGTTCTGAAAGGTTGCAAACCTCTTCAGAGGGTCACACCTGTTCCAACAGTCATGACTATTCTGAAAGGTTGCAAACCTCTTCAGAAACATCACCAAGTTGGCTATAAATAGACCTTCAAATCCCAGAATATTTACTTACTAAATTTTCTGAATCTTCTTCTTCTTCTGCACAAAGTATTTCAGTGTGTTTTACGACCATCGAGTGGTTCGCCGATCACCAGAGTTTTAGGTACCGATACACTGGTGAGTTAAATCGTTCTATCCTGGGAGGATATATTCCATAACCTCGGGTACTTGAGGGGAATAATTTCCTTAAGGACGCACTGTGTATTCAGTGGGCTCGATTTGTTCCTTCAACGTTTCAAAAATTATTTTGAAGTTCGAATATTATTTTTCAGAATTGTTTCTACTAACTTTCTGTTTTATTTTTCAGAAAGATTACTGTTTTATTTAATTACAGCAATACAGATAAATAACATTTAGTACATCAATTATTTCACAAAAGTCCATCAAGTTTTAATCAAATTATAATAAGCTAAATATTATTTCTAGCATTTAATTTTCTAGTGATAGTAATCTAGAAGTCAAGGAAGACATGAAACAAGGGTGTCATATAATTCTGCAAAGCACAATAAATCGTATAATTTATCCCCGAGCATGATTAACCCTAACACATGCATATATGCTCGTCACCTCATATATATATATATATATATATATATATATATATATATATATCAACCCCGCATATAAACAGTGGTTATTAGTAGAAAAAATTCTCGCAACAAAGTTAAGCAAAACACTTACCTCAATCAAGCCAATTCGATACACTAAAAGCGTCGTCTCGCTCAAATCATCCTCCGAACTGTTCGTAACTAGCTAAAGTAACTCAAATATATCAAATAATGCATAAGGAAACAATTCTAAATAATAAAGGTAGAATTTACAATTACAACCCCGAAGTCAACCAAAAGTCAACGTGGCGCCCACGTCCCGAAATCCGACAAATTATAAAATTCGAACACTCATTCAACCACGAGTCCAACCATACCAAAATTAGTCAAATCCAATCACTACTCGACCTTCAAATCCTCAAATTAAAGCCTATAAAGTTTCTACAATTTTTTCGAAATTTCCATCTCAAAACACTAATTAAATGTGAAAACAATGAGTATATTAACAAAGTCCGAGTTAGAATCACTTACCTCGATGAATTTCTTGAAACACCCACAAAAAATCGCCTCAATTTGAGCTCCCAAAGTCCAAATGTGAAATAATACTCTAACCCTCGTTTATAAAGTACAAAATCTGATCTCCCACAGTGCTGACCGCACAATTTACGCGTGGTCTGCACTTCCAGGTTCTGCGGCCACGATCTAAATTGTGCGGCCGCACTTCAGCAGCATATGCACTACCATGCTTTAGTAATTTGATCATAACTTTCTGTACAAACATTCAAATAATAATTGGTTTAACTTTCTTGAAACTAGACTCAAAGGGCTACAATTTTCATGAGTTGGATGAAAATGAGTTCATTAAAAATGGGGGATGGGCTGGGGAGGGGAGGTTTCTTGGTAGGGAATTTATTTGCCTAAAATTAGATGAAAATGAGTTCATTAAAAAACAAACAAAATTGAAGCCAACCAAACATAAAAAAATTAGAAAATAAGGGGGGGGGGGGAAGGGGGGATATGACACTTGCAAAATATTAGTGATGACTGGCTTTTTCAGATAACTACAAGGTGCAACTTATTTATTTTAACATACTAATTTAAAAAAAAAAAGAATTTTGAAATATTTTTTCTCCGTATCAAACACACCTTAAGAGGATGTAAAGTGCTCAATATTATATATGATGGACAATATTAGACGTACTCCTAAATATAAAGACAATTTTGGGTAAAACCGCTTTTGCTAACACTTGGCTTTTTCTTTTAAAAAGCAATTTTCTATTTCATCGGGTACACAATAAGTGACCAATTTACCTTTGACACGCCCATTAAGGAAATACGATCTTTTAGAGAAAAAAAAGATGTATTTACTAAATTAACCTTGATTAATTGTTACCTTGACACATTGGAATATGTAAATAAAGAAAAAATTTGGAAAAATAAAATTAATTCCTTCTTGATTATATAAATGGACACTTATTTTGGATCAAAATAATAAGGTAAAAAGGTCACTTATTATGGACCGGAGGAAGTATCTATTTTGACTTGTTTTTATAAAAATTGCACGAGGTGCCCTATTTGGTCTCCCCCATTTAACCTATACCCAATTTTTTTAACTGTTTTAACTTGTACCCACTTTTTAAACAACTTCAACCCCTTTTCTCCTCTTCCTTCTCCTCCTTTGTTTTCTTCTTCTTCTTCTTCTTTCTTCTGCTGCTGTTGGTGATGCTATGAAACTTCAGTTCAGGGGATGATTGCTATAAGTATGTTTATCATATTATTTAAAAATAAATTATAAATAATTACGTAAGTTAGTAAACAATAATTTGTGAATATTTCCACGTAATTTTGTTCTTTTCACGTTTATTGTTTCCAAAATTTATGATTTAGATATTGTTGGCAATCTGATTATTTTATAGTAGTAATACACTATGAAAGAATAATGTGATTATTTATGTAGTATGTTAGAAAGCTTTTTCAAAAACTTCAGCTTATATAGTGCTGAAGTTTTTACAAATGAACTAAATAACTTCAGCATCTTCTGCTGAAATTTTTGAAAAAGCTTTATGACAAAACTAATGAATCCAGGACAAAAAAACTTCAGCTTATATAGTGCTGAAGTTTTTACAAATGAACTAAATAACTTCAGCATCTTCTGCTGAGTTTTTGAAAAAGCTTATCCAGGACAAAAAAACTTCAGCTTATTTAGTGCTGAAGTTTTTACAAATGAACTAAATAACTTCAGCATCTTCTGCTGAAGTTTTTGAAAAAGCTTTATGACAAAACTAATGAATCCAGGACAAAAAAACTTCAGCTATTTTAGTATTGAAGTTTTTACAAATGAACTAAATAACTTCAGCATCTTATCCAGGACAAAAAAACTTCAGCGTATTGCCTTTGCTACTTCAGGCCCGTCTACGAGAATGCAGAAGTTTTGCGTGATTGCCTTTGCTACTTCAGCCCCGTATGCTGAAGTTACGCGAAAAAGTGGGTACGCTTGTAATTTTTCTTGCAAAGCGGGCACAAGTTAAAACGTGATCCAAAAAGCGGGTATAGATGCAAATCCCTCCTTGTTTTTACCTCATATAGCAAAGGTTAACACCTTATTTATTTTAAATAAATACCATTTAAAAAAATTATATCATATAGATACCTTTTAAGGTTTATAGCAAAATACTTAATTTTGGTTACCTCCTAGCCCTAAGCCACTAAATACGCTATTCAGTTACACTATTTTCTTTCTCTCTACTTTGATACATCCCGTTTCTTCCCCTTTCCCTGA
This sequence comes from Nicotiana attenuata, assembly GCF_001879085.1. NCBI lineage: Eukaryota > Viridiplantae > Streptophyta > Magnoliopsida > Solanales > Solanaceae > Nicotiana > Nicotiana attenuata. The sequence continues at coordinate 120,506 of NW_017670295.1, forward strand.
AAACACGATGCTCAATCTCAAAATTCCTCTCACCCACACTATTTTCTTTTCATTCCGATCAATTCTTGCACCGAATTGAATATGTTGGGTAGCAGCGGACCTCAGGCTTCCTGATCGAGTCTTCCCCAGGCAAAAATCCATTCGCAATCCATCAAAACTCAATTATGAGTCTTTAGCGTCGTTAAGCAATGAATCAATTTCGAAAAATCTGATTTAGTTGCAACGATTGGGTGCTTTGAGGTAGGTAACCATGGAATTTCAGGGGATCTCATCAAATCAGTCTTATCCGTCGGTGACAGAGTCTTTGGGATTTTATCGGAGGGAATTCAATCTGACCACCGACAAAATATAAAGCCTTGGATACAGTGGCCGATGGAGCAGCGGCGACGGAACAGCAGCGTGGACGGCCGAGATTGAATCTGTTGGGTAGCAGGTAATGAAAAAAGGTGTCGCGTGTTGTACCTTCAAATCTCAAAGGTGTCGCGTGTTGTGCCTTCAAACGTTGCTACGGCGAATTCTCCGGAAATTAGGGTTTGTTCTTGAACAAAGACGACGGAGTTTGGGGCTGAGCAACTTGATTTTCTATTACTATATTCCAATGTATTTTCATGTATTCATTGTCTTTTTTTTCATTGTAATTCAATGTATCTCGTTATATTCCATGTATTTCATTGTATTCACTGTCTTTTTTTTCATTGTGTTTCAATGTATCCTGTTGTATTCTATGTATTTCATTGTATTCACTGTCTCGCTATATGCCATGAATGTATTCATATGTTTTTTTTAATTAATATAATTTATGTATTCATATGTATTATATAATTTCTCTGAAGATTGCTATGTTTTGGGGGTATTTTTCGGTTGAGAGTCTTTTTTATAATTGAAAATACAATTTTTGTGTGTTATAATTGAGTTTGTTGTGTTATATTAGGAGTCTATTATGTTAATTGATTCACTTTCCATTTTAAAAACAGTGTAATCCCCTATTTCACGCCGTGAATACAGTCGAATACAATAATCTGTCCAGCTGTAATCCCATGTTTCACTCTATGAATACAGTCGGATACAACAACTGATTAGCTGGACTTCCCTGATTCACGCCTATTTTTGCTACTGTATTCATGAATACAATAGCTTAAATATATCAAATACATCTTATAACCACAGAAAAAGTATCTATAATCCGTAATATAACAAATGGTATATATAGATGACTAATTACTACTAAAAGATAGTGTTTTATGAAAATTTCCCTTTTTTCTTCCTAGTCAAGGTTTAACTTTGTCTTCATTGATAGCCAATCTTTTACACAGATAAAGAAAATCCCTTTTACACGCAAGTAGCCCATGATGTGTTTGGGGATGCGTATAGCCGTATACAATGATCTATTTTTCCGAGTGGCTCGAGTTTGGGGCTTTGAATTTGATGTGTTTGTGTTTTTGGGACATAGTTTGGTTTTCCAATGCAATTCTTCCAAAATCTAAGACCAACACCATCTTATAAAAAGTTAAACCGAAATTGAGATGGCCTATATTTTAATTTCTTTATAGAATATACTCTAACTCTGTTTACAAGTGCTGATTCTCTTGTTTGTTTTTGTAAGTACTCCAATTTAGGAAGCATTGTCACAAGATTTATACCCACATGTATACAGAGGTGGAGCTAGAATTTCAAGCTTATGGCTTTAGTTTTCTATGACTTTTAAGCTACTGGGTTCTATATTATTGATTTATAACTAATTAATGAATTTTTCAAAACAAATATAGAGTTTGAACAAGAGTTACTGTTGGAATTACATAATGCACACTTATTAGTTAGTCAAATTAGCTAGTTTTACTTCAGTTCTTTTGTTCAGTTTTGGCCCAAAGTTTGGCCCACATGTATTTATAAACTTCCGGGTTACAGCCCATGTAAAAAGGGTAGTGAGTTTATAGTTTTGCCCCAAGTATAAATATAGGTTCTAGAAGACTCTGTATAGATGAACAAATGAGAATGAAAAATATCGAGGCTTCCTTCGGAATTTTTCTCTTCTTCTCTTTTCTGAAACCATATCCAATTTCATATGATTGTTAATCTTCACATGGTATCAGAGCCATGGGCGTTACATAGACCTTAACGAGAGGAGTCGACCGATCTTACCCTCGTCGTTTGATTCGAAGATTTTGCTCGTTCACTATTTTTTTTGTTGCGACTGGTATGCGACAATAATTTTTTTCGATTCTTTGCTGGAATTTGGATCATCGGTGATTTCCTTCTTCGATTCTTTGCTGATTTGGATTATCAGTGAGTATTTCTCGATTTTGCCGAGTTTCATTTGGAATTTATTTTTTGGAAACTTCTATTTTTTTTGCCAGAAAAACCCTAGAAATTCTCTTTTGCTGAAGAGTATTTTTTTTTACTTTGCTAAAATGGTGAATACTGAAACTCCTGTGGACGCTAGCTCTAGTAATAATTCTACGTACATTCCTGACTCCACAAGTCCTTTATTTCTCCACTCGTCTTATATACCTGGGATGTGTTTGGTGAGTACTCCATTCTCTGAGTCGGGGTATGGAGGATGGAGAAGAAGCATGATAGTGTCTCTTTCTACTAAAAATAAAATAGGATTTGTCGATGGTTCATGCCCTAGACCAGTTACCACTGATGTTGCAAAGCTGCATCAATGGGATAGATGCAACAATATGGTGATTTCGTGGTTAACTAGCTCACTTTCACCAACTATAGCTGAGAGTGTCCAGTACTCCGAGACGGCCAAGAGCATTTGGAAACAATTGGAGCGTAGGTATGGGGCTGTGAATGGTACTAAGGTGTTTGAGATAAAGAAGGCCTCCACACAACAAGGCTCCCTCGACATTGCATCATATTTCAATAAACTAAAAAAACTCTGGGATGAGCTGGGTACAATGCGTAAGAATCATGGAAATCGTTGCACGTGTGCTGCAAGAGATGGTATTCAAAAGGATGAGGAGGAGGATAAGCTTCATCAATTCCTTATGGGCCTAAATGAAGTATATGTGGGAGTGAGAAGCAATTTGCTAATGATGCAACCTCCTCCCACACTAGATAGTGCATACAGTACTCTACTTCAAGATGAAAATCAGAGGCAAGTTCAACACATTCCCCAGCTGGTCCCAGAAGCTGCTTCTTTCAATGTGAATGCCAACAATAAAGTTTTTCCTCCGAATGTCAACAGTAAGGCATTCCCTCCTAAGCAATATACTCAGAAAGTGGATTTTGATCAGCCCAAGGGAAATATTTTTTGCAAATACTGTAAAAAGCCTGGACACCTAATCGATAAATGCTACAAGTTACATGGATTTCCACAGAATTTCAAATTTAATTAAAGGGAAAAGGATGGCTGCTAATGTGGCTGCTGAAGTTGAGTGTCCTGCAACAGCCTATACTCCACCTCGGTATAACTCACCTCAACTTTACACTGCTTCTGATCATGAGGAACAAGCTTCTTCATACCTGGATTGACAAAGCAACAGTATGCACAACTTATGTCCCTCTTGCAACAAACTCAAGTTCCTTCGGCTGCTGATTCTCAAACTAGCCTCATGGGATCTGCCAACTTTGCTGGTAGTACTTTCTCTTTGCCTGTTTATATTAATGATGATTCTCATGTTTGTTTACTGTCTGGTGCTAGTAGAAATATTTGGATTATAGATAGTCGAGCTACTGACCATATGACCTCTAACAAAGACATACTTTCTAATCTTACTCCACTTCCTACTCCTTATTTGGTAACTCTTCTCAATGGTTACAAAGCAAAAGTCACTTATACTAGTTCTGTTACCTTGTTCCCTTCTTTCACTCTTCATAAAGTCCTATACATTCCTAGTTTTCAATATAACTTAGTCTCTGTTTACAAGTTGATTCTGCAATTTCAATGCATCATTTTGTTTACTTCCTCTTCATGCCTTTTGATACAGGCCCATTTCATGAGGAAGCTTCTGGAACTTGGTAGACAGGACCAAGGCCTCTACAAGCTCCTTTATGCCAATGAGTCTGATTCTAGTCCTAGTTGTCCTACTTCTGTTTTCAATAAAAATGTGCCATGTCTGAATAGTGGTGATAGGTCCCTTGCAAGTACCAAACAATCTAATTGTGTTCCTTTACTTTCTAGTAATGATGTACCTAGTATAAACAAGCATGATGTACTTTGGCATCATAGGCTGGGACATATTCAATTTGCTAGAATTAAAAATATTTCCTCCATTTCTGCTCAACTATCTTCTAAACAATCTTTTGTTTGTCCTATTTGTCCTCTAGATCTTCACAGTTACTAGGTTCGTCGAACCCGTAGCCAGAATGCTGGTTCCGCCCCTGCATGTATTTACTTACGATGTTGAAACAACTAGCAACCATGGCCAAACCACTAGCACTATGATCCATCAAATAGTATTTGTAACACCCCAACAAAATTAAAACCAATATGTGGTGCTCTATCTGATCGAACAAAGGAAGTTATCTTTTTGTTTGCACAAAGTGAAATATCTTTTTTATTAGTTATGCTAATACTATATTTTGAATTGAACAAGCATAACGTAAAGCAAGGAGACAAAAGAACTACCATATGATCTGATGTTTGCTATGAAATAGTAGGATTGTTAATTTGAACTCATAAAGTTAAAATTCTGAATTCGCCTATGATTCTGAACCCTTATTATTTTACAAATAATTATTTGAAGTTGAAGGTCAAATTTCTTCAAAGCTGGTCACACAAACACCAACTTGCAAGTCACATGCAAATAAGTTAGCAAACAAACACTCATAAAAATTATTCGTTTGAAATTCAGCTTTGCCTATAGAAAAAATGGCCATAACATGAAAGTGGGGGGGGGGGGGGGTTGGATTGCTTATTTTAAAAATTGTTATTAGTAGTTGACTAGTTTACCAATTAGTCAACTAGAAATAAGAGTAGGATAATAGTAAATGTAGGAATTAAAGACCCCATAATTTAGTTCGGATTCAATGTGAATCCTAGTCCAGTCCCCTTGGGTTGCAAGGGTGTTCTCTTTCAGTGATCGATGTTTCTTGAGTACAGAAGGAATGGTGTAGCTTTACACCAACAGCTTAATCTTTGTATCTCTTTTCTTTTCTTGATATAATACCACACCAGTGATTATCTCTCTTTCTTCTCTCAATAGTTACACAACAGATAGAGCTATTAAAACGGGCCAGGCCAGGCCAGCCTAGCCCAAACCTCGTAGGCTTTTAAATTTGGTGGGCTAGGATGGGCCGGCCCGCCACATGAATGGGCCTTAAAATGGCTAGCCCAACCCAACCCTAAGAGGACCGCGGGCTAGGGCGGGTCGGCCCTTCAATTTTTTTAGAAAAAAGAATTTCTTTAAATCCTTAAATATTTTTTCGTGACGTAGTCAACTAATCATGCAAATAACTTCTATTTTCTTAGAGCCTACAAAAAACTTGATATTTGACGAAGAATCTCGTAATTGAAATGCGAATTCTCTATATCTCTAGCTCTTCTTTTTTAAAGTTACATGAAAATTTTCTTAATATTTTCTTTTATTTTTCTCAGATTCAGGGATTTCTTCCATAAGTTTATATGCCAAGATTTTTTAATTAAGGACTAACATCATTTGCTGATTTTATCATTATAGTCCATAATTTTTTTAAAATTCTTGAAATTTGCTAGTGGTCAATTTTTTTTCCTGTGTATTTATAATTGATCTTTTTCTACACTGAAGAGCAGTTTCAATATTAATAATATATTGAAGCAATCCAAACTGATCATTGATCACTTAAAGTAATATTTTCTTTTGAAAAAAGATTATTATTGGTCACCTAAAACTTTTCGAGTTCGTTATTAATTAAGCAAAAGAAAAACTAATTTTGTCATATTACATACATGTCAAAAATCTAAATTCTAGTTGATATGGTAAGGTAAATGAGCAATCTAGGGTTGGAGAATAGGGATTGCAGTTAATAGTTTTTAGTTTTTACTTTTTCTAAATATTAAATATTTAATACGTAATTTATTTATATTTAATTAATTTTTGGCCCACACGCCGGCCCAGGCCCAGCCTCGGTTAAGCCTTAAGGGCTAGTGGGCTGACTTGGGCCGGACTTATAAGCCTCAATTCTAAATAGGCTCAAAAAATTCTAGCACAACCCTACCCAAGTAGTGGGCCGGGTTGGGCTGGCCTCACGGGCCAAGCCCATTTTGACGGCTCTAACAGCAGATCTAAAAGAACTACAATGCTTGTTTGGAGTAGAACAAAAGGAGGGTAGATGGTTCGATCAAAGTATGTGTTTTCATGTCTGGAACGTCTGTATATATACTTTTCATGAGGCCTTCAAGAATCTTGAGAGATTGCAAATCCAAGAGAGTTGATCCTTGAAAGGAATCATAGATTGATTCTTTCCCGGAATAAAGTTGAGTCCCCGTTAATATTTCTTGATATGTTTCTTGACGAGCTTTCCATCGCCGAGTCATATCCGTTGGATCCCTTGATCTTTGGCTTTATTGATTCTCAGTGATTGCGTTTCCCTTTGATTTCGGACCTTCCAGTAATAGCTTCTGATTAATTATTCTTGCCGGATCTTCGTCATCTCTTCCTTTTTCATCGCTGATTCTTTTCCTTGTTAGCTTCCATCAATCTCTGATTGATTTCTTCCGTCAATCTCTGATTGATTGATTTTTTCCATCAATCTCAGATATTTCTTTTGCGTTGTATTTCTTCCGTCAATCTCTGATCTTCCTTTTGCATTGCGGATCTTGATTGTTTCCCTTGATCTATTCCTGACTAGTATTGCTTCTCGCATCCCTTTAGAATATTCCTTGAGTCCCTACACCAAAAGTGATTATATTATTTTTCATCATTGAAACTTATAATTAACAATCTCCCCCTTTTTGATGATGACAAAAATAATATAAGTAAACAACAGTAGACTTCCATGTAGTTCTTGTAGTTGACTCCCCCTCAATGAGTGCAGTCGACTTCCCCTTAACGAGTGCGGTCGACTCCCCCTCAACAAGTGCTTTCATACTATGTTCTTTCCGTTAGTCGACTCCTGCAATGTGCTTTCTGTACATGCATAATGTATAGTTTTTCCTCCCCCTTTTTTGACATCAACAAAGAGGGGATAAACACAGACTAAAACAGGCAATGTAACGATAACTACAGGCTAGTCAAGTAATATAGATACTAAAGTTGGCATAATAGGCATGCAGAGTTATAGCAAAAGAAAGAAAAGAAATCATCCAATCCACTGGTTATCCAGTCCAAAACAGCAAAACACAAAAAATATTATTTGAGATTTCCTCAGCTAGCGACGCAAGAAACAAGTAAGAGTATTGCAGATCGCCTCCTTTAGACGGTGAAAGTTGGCATTGGCTGAAACCTGTGACCCCGTCAATCCTGTCATGCACTTCCTTGAAAGCTTTGACTGCGTTTTCTCCAAGTCTGAGAATTTTGACCCGTATCTTTGAAACATCTGACCTTGTTTCCTTCGAGATTGTGTGGATGTCACCAACAGTAGACTGAATGGAAGCAAGAAGATCCTGGATGCTGGTCAGCTTGTTATCAATGGCAGTCAGTTTCTCGGCGAGATCAGGATCACTTACACTGTGTTGGGAACTGAGGCTTTGGTCTTGGAATCATGTTGACCATTTTTTACTTCACCATCCTGTTTCTTCACCGAAGAGCCCTTTATACACACATAACCCATACTAGCAAACGCTCTAGAATTGTAGGATTTTGAAATAGAGACAAAGGGGTATTGCGATACAGAGATGTTGTGGGCTTCTAAGATGCAAGTGATAGCCATACCATGGGGCAAACTGGTGGGATCATCAGCACTTTCTATCCTGAAATTTATGACCCAGGAGGCTAACTTAATCTTGAGTTTGGTCACAAGACAGTAGACAAGAAAAGTATCTCGTTGAGAGAAGGTGGAGAATGGTCCAGTGCGAGGAAGAAGAGTGGTTGCAAATGTGGGCTAAAACTCGGGTTACAAAGCTAACATCATTGGGACCTAACTGGTTAGGGAGGAGATCAGATGGACACTCATCAATACAATATTTTGCTTGATCAAAAGAAATTTTAAAATCATCAGGCCAAGTATTCTTAAAAACATGGGAAAAAACCAGAGCACTTACACAGAAAATTGAATCGAACATGGCACAATCAAGAACAATACGTTTACCTAAAACTAAGGATTCTAACTTATCAGGCTTGCCAGAGCGAAGATTTGCATAAACATTCTCACTAAGGGTTCATAAACTTTAGAAGGGGATACAGAGAGGAATTTTGACCATCCTTGAAAAACAAAAAGATCCTTTACCTTACAATTGAGGGCTTTTATGTCGTCAAGGTCGACTACTCTGCCATGAGCAATGGGCTTGTCTTTTAGGGAAATGAAGAAATCCCTATTTGGGTATCCCAAAAATTGAGTTCTGACTCTAGAGAGCTTGAAAGGTCTATTTTAGATTTTTTGGGGGTAAGAGATTCATGGGGGTCTTCTATGGGCCTTTTTCCTAGGGCTTTTTCTCCTAAGTGAGAGTGATCTCAGAGTTCTGCCTGAGAAGAGGCAAACCCTTCTGCATGGTCAGACCTTAGGTCTACCGATTCTGGAGGCTGAGATGAGTGTTTTCCTCTGAACGAGTGCTCTTTCTAGTGGAGGCAGAAGGAGTTTTGGGGTGTTTGGGAGAAACTGTTGGGAAGGAGATTGAAGGGTTTCTGAAGAGGGTTTCTGAGTAATGGGAACAATGGAGACAGAGAAGAGTGGTTCAGAGTTAAAAAGGCGGAGTTTTGACGGTTGAGTACAAGAAAGGAAAGGGTGTCAGTGAAAGGTCATGATAATTGATTTTTTTTTCTTAAAAGCTGCGACTGATGGGAAAAGAGAGGAAAATCGGAGGAGCTACATTAATGAGTACAAACAAACAAACAAAATTAAAACATCAAGCATACAAGAATTTAAAAATATCAAATAGGTATTTTTATGATCAAGAGAAATAATACCAAGTAGTCCTCTTAAAAGACAAAATCTATCTTCAAGTAAGGGCTTAGTAAAAAATATCTGCTAATTGATCAGTAGTGCCAACAAAAGATAATTTTATATCTCCTTTGAAAACATGATCTCTAATGAAAAATGTTTGATGTCTATATGCTTAGCCCTAGAGTGATGCACATGATTCTTTGAAAGACATATAGCACTAGAGTTATCACAAGATATTAGAATAGGTTTAAAAAATAGTTCATAGTCACCCAGTTGATGAGACATCCATAATAATGTGCACAAAATTGTCCAATTGATATATATTCAGTGTCCGTAATAGATAGTGCAACTGATCGTTGTTTCTCACTATTCCAAGATATCAATGATTTTCTAAGTAATTGACATGTCCCGCTGGTGCTTTTTCTGTCTTTCCTTATTACCTGCAAGATTAGCATATGAAAAAACTTCTAATTTAAAATTTTTAGAGCGTGGATACCATAGTCCGTAAGAAATAGTTCCAATGAGATAACAAATAATTCTCTTTACTGCAGTTAGTTGTGACTCCTTAGGAGCTGACTGAAACCTGGCACATTTACAAACATTGAACATAATATCTGGTCAACTGGAAGTTAGGTAAATGTCACGACCCAAAAACTATGCCGTGATGGCGCCTATCGTGGAACTAGGCCGGCCTCAACTCAACACAACCCAAAACCACAAATACTAAAATCAAATCATTTGCGAAAAAACTTCCTTCATTTTTAAATAAGTTGTTTAAGACATAAAAGAAAGATTCATATTACGATACAACCATCCCAAAACTAGGGTGTCACGGAGTACATGAGCGTCTAAAGGACAATCTGATTACTCAATACAAGATGAGTCTAATAAAAACAAGTGCTAAAAGATAGGAAGGAGAAAGGCAAGGTTGCGGACGCCGTGCAACTACCTTGCTAACCCCGGAAATGCTCCGAAGTAAAGGATCAACTCTCACTCGGATGCCCAGGCACCTGGATCTGCACACAAGGTGTAGGGAGTAACATGAGTACGCCAACTCAGTAAGTAACAAATATAGATAAAGCCTGAGTGCAGTGACGAGCATTTAGAATCATATACATCTCGTAGCATAAAAACCTCAGTGGAAATAACAGGATCAAATCAGTAATTAAATTTCGAACATCTCGTAAAAACTTCAGTTTCAATGAAATTTGTTTAAAACATTTGTTCAACATTTTCAATAGAGGCTTAGTTTAAAAGAAGAGTGAAAACAGTAATTTCATAAAACAAGCCCCTCGGGCAAAGTATCGCTCATATATATAGCCCCTCGGGCAAGCCTCTCAGTCACTCGTCACTCAACTCTCATCAATCAGTACTCACACTCAACACTCACGCTCAATAGGTACCTTATAATAACCGCTGCGGCATGCAGCCTGACCCAATATCTTGCTGCGGCGTGCAGCCCGATCCAACATATCGCTGCGGTGTACAACCCGATCCATATATATATATATATATATATATATATATATATATATATATATATATAACGCTGTGGTGTGCAGCCCGATCCCTAACTATCCTTACAATCCGGCCCTCAGCCTCACTCAGTCATCAAACTCACAAGCCACTCGGGCATTTCAGTACAAACTTAGGGAACTCAGCCCAAAACAACTTTCATATATTAAAATAGAGTGATGAGCAAGATTAAACAATAAACAGGTATAAATCATGACTGAAGATATGCTTTCTATCAAAAATAATGTGAGGATAATAGTAAAATACCACTGAGGGTCCAAACAGCACAGCACAAGGCTCCAAACATGGCATTCAACCAAGTTAACCAAATCATTTCTAAAATACATAGATATCATATAGAGTTTATCAAAATATGCAACTCTACAGTTGCCACAGGACGCACCAAGTCACAATCCCGACTGGTGCACGCCCACACGCCCGTCACCTAGCATGCGCATCACCTCTTTTATCGAAATAATACGAAATTCTAGGGTTTCATACCCTCAGGTCTAGATTTACAATCGTTACTTACCTCAAACTGGACAAAACTCTAACCCGCGATGCTCTTGCCTCTCGACTCGGCCTCCAAATGTTCTGGATCTAACCAAAATCAGTATATTATCATCAATATATGCTAAAGGGATGAATTCCACATGAAAATAATCAAATTAGATCAAAAATTCCGAATTTGGCTCAAACCCGGCCCCCGGTTCCACGTCTCGGAATCCAACAAAAAATGCAAAAACTAGAAACTCCTTTCACTCCCGAGTCTATACATACCAAAATCATCAATATCAGACCTCAATTGGCCCCTCAAATCCTCAATCAAAGCTCTCCAAAAGTCAAGCCTTAACCCTTCAACTTCAACCCAAATCCTCCACTAATTTCATGATTAAATAGTGGAAAAATCATCACAAGCACAAAATACAAAGCCCAAGTAACTTACCTCGCTGATACCCCTCGATTCCCTCTTAAAATCACTGCTTTAAGCTCCAAACTCGTCAAAAAATGGTGAAGAATGGGCAAAAATTCGCGAAGGGTGCCTTTTATAGTTTCTCCCCAGGAGACTCGCACATGCGGTCCAAATGAGCGCACCTGCGCTACCGCATCTGCGGTCAATCAAGCGCACTTGCGGATTCCACTTACCCTCAAACTTTCGCATCTGCGGCTACACACTCGCACCTGCGGCCTCGCTGGTGCGATAAAACCACCGCACCCGCGATCAAGCTCCAACTGGTCCAAAACCGTATCTACGGCCTTCCTCACGCATCTGCGACCTCGCACCTGCGGCCCCCAATCCACATGTGAGGAAATAATAGAAGCAACAAAATTTCAGTTGCACCAACTCAATTCCAACTCCTCCATCAACCATCCAAATTCATCTCGAGGCCTTCGGGACCTCAACCAAAAGCACCAACAAGTGATATACCACTATTCAAACTTATTCAAACCTTCGGAACACTCCAAACAATATCAAAACACCAAATCACCCTCGGATTCAAGCCTAAGAACTTCTAAACTTCCGAATTCCGCAGACGATGCCGAAACCCATCAAACCTCGTCCGAATGACCTGAAATTTTGCACGCACGTCGCAAATGACACTATGGACCTACTCCAATTTCCAAAACTTTATTCCGACCCTGATATCAAAATTTCCACTACCGATCGAGAAAAGCCAAATTTCCAATTTTGCTATTTCAAGCCTAAATCTACCGCGGACCTCCAAATCATATTCCGGACATGCTCCCAAGTCCATAATCACCTAACGGAATCATAAAAATTCAAATCCGAGGTCAAATACTAAAAAGTCAAAACTTGGTCAAACCTTTCAAATTTAAAGCTTCAAGCTGAGAATCATTCTTCTGAATCTATTCCGATTATCTTGAAACCCAAAACCGATGATTTACATAAGTCATAATACATCATACGGGGCTACTCATGCCCTCAAACAATCGAGAGAAGTGCAACTGCTCAAAATGACCGGTCGCGTCGTTACATCCTCCCTCACTTAAACATATGTTCGTCCTCGAACGTGCACGGAGTTGTTCCAAAAGCCATCTAATTGCTGTATAATCTCACTATACACATGCCCGGAGGTGATCCCAAGTCACCCTATCCCATATAGGTCGGATAACACAACATCACTAAAATTTGTTAGTCCAACCTAGCCCATAAGCCTCAGAATCCAATTTCCATATCCGAAATTTCCTATAAGACCAGAATTTCGCATATTCACATTGCATAAGTCTGAACAAGTTGTGACAAGCCATAGCCATAACCCAAGATGTAGTCACATGATATACCACATAATTCAAACATTCATAGCGACAATTTCAAATCACAGTAGTTGCTCAAAACAACCCAATACCGGTAATAGACCTCTTATCAAATAAAGCCTCATTCCAACACATTTTGTATACTGCCAATGATGAAAGAAACATGCAGAAATCATAACCATTCCCCAGATCAACCAGTCATGGAGTTCCCTCTCCTTCGGCAAGAACCATAGTAAATTTCTAAGCCGAATTCCAATATTATCCTAAATTGAATCTGATAGTATTCATTCTAGATCCCAATGACCTCATCTCATCCAACGCGTCTATTCTAATGACATGACACATCGATACAATCTAAAGCCACAACCGGTGCGACCCGTGCACCAATAAGCAACAACCCAAACGTACTCAAATCATGGAAAATAACTCAAATGAGAGAGCTGTACCACAAGCTCACCAGTACCATCACAATGCAATGTTGCGGACCCATCACGCACCGCACAACACACGAATCTAACCCGAAGGATCGTACCTCCACATAACTTCGCTGCAATGTGATAACTAGGGACTTTGATGCATTTTATACTCCTTCTTGCTTATATTTTGATTGGAAATTCGTACAAAATAGTCCCAAAAGGCTCATAAGTTGTGCTTGATTGCAGGTTTGATCAACAAAGTGACAAGATGTCAAAGATCAGCTCAAAAGGAGTGAAACTTGCACAAGTACCAAGACAAGACAAAGCTCAGGCAGAACAGTCCCAATACGGCCGCACACCATTCTGTGCGGTCCGCACAAGGAGATTCAGAGAGGTTGATTTTCAGGCAAAGAGGCAGTGCGGCCGCACTAGGATTTTGTGCGGTCCGCACTGAGATCAACGCGGCCGCAGTCCATTCTCTGCGGTCCGCAGTGAGAAGAATCAGAGAGCTGCAAATTCCAAGTGGCAAGCCAATGCGGTCCGCGGTCCATTTTATGCGGACCGCACTAGAAGCCTCCGTGGCCGCAGTCCATTCTCTACGGTCCGCGGTGCCCAAGTTCAGAGAGCAGTTTTGTCAAGTCCAAAGCCCTAGTGCGGACCGCAGTCCATTTTGTGCGGTCCGCACTAACCCCGCAGGGGCATTTTTGTCCAGAATTGTCAGCTTAGTATAAATAGCTTCTTTTCCATTTTTAGGTTAAGCAGATAGATTTGACTGGTAGCTGCGCTCGTGACTTCGGTTTTCTTAGTTATTTTGGGCAATTTTATCTTCATTTTAACATTGAATCTTCTATTTTATCTTAGTAATTAATTAATATGAATTGTTCTTCATCTATTTCTTGTTTTTCTTCTTTAATTATGAGTAGCTAGACCCATAAGCTAGGGTTGTGGCTCAACCCTAGTGTGGGTAATTGATGGGTCTTGTATTTTAGGGCTAAATTGACTATGGGTGTTTGTTATTTGGGCCAATTTCATGGTTAATTTCTGAATTAGTGGTTGCAAACACTAGTTTGTGTTGAGTTGACTTGAGCTCTTCTTGAGAAAGAGAGCCTAAGTCTCCGAAATTGGTCCAACAATGAATTGGGGCGTACTCAAGAGATTGATAGCCCCAATTAAAGGGTTAAACCTCGAGAGAGTAATACCCGAATTGAACCCTAGTTGCTTGTGCAAATTTGCATACCCAATTGGTCTTGAGAAAGTCAATTCGGGCAAAATCACTCGAACCACCGAGAGGTGTAGAGTGGGTAAAGTCGTGCAACGGTTATATCATACTCCCCAAATATGTCAAACGTGTCCTAGATTCAAGTACCCGTCAATTGACCACCTAGGCGGAAGTCACTAGTGCCTTTTAAACCATTTGAACAACCCGTAGCATTTTAACTCTTAGCTTAATCCAGTTGCATTTACCATTTGTAGTTTGATAAATAGTAGAAGTAAAACAAAAACCCCAAAAATATTTAGAAGAGTAATTTGGAACACATGCACAACTCTACACTAGATAGATACTCGATTCCAAATTCTAGCTCTCTGGGGATATCGATCCCGACCCTAAATCGGGTAAAAGCTGCTCCGACCCTCTCTCGCTACTTAATTAGTAGTGCGGAGTAGGCCGCGATCACTTTTTGGCGCCGTTGCCGGGGAGCTAACGGTTTTGGCTATCTATCTAGATAGATTTGTGTTTTGTTCTTCTTTCCTTCTTTGTTACTAATTTGTTTGTGTCAATACATCAGGTACAAAATGGCATTAAATGCTAATGACCCTCTTGGAAACGTGAATGCGGGGGAGGAGGTAGATGACAATGGAGATGAAGATGTGCCTCTTGTACCTCAAGGACAACGTAGAGGCCGCCAGGCCAATGCAAATGACAATATTCCAGACCCTCCTCCGCCACCTCCAAGAGTGGCTCCTAGAGTTCTTCCCAACCAAGGCTATGCGAGTGCTATTGTTCCGCCCCGGATCCGGGCGGGCAATTTTCAAATAACCAACGTGATGCTGACATTATTGGAGCAGCGTGGGTATTTCACAGGTGCTCCCACTCAGAATGCGTACAAACATCTCAAGGGGTTCGTGGATACCTGTTGGGGGAGCAAGCAAACCAATGTGTCCGAGGATGCACTTCGATTGAGGCTTTTCCCATTCTCACTTAGGGGGAAAGCATTGGATTGGCTTGAGCGACTTCCCAACCATTCCATCACAACTTGGGATGAGTTGGCGGATAAGTTCATTGCCAAATTTTTCTCACCGGGACACATGGCAGCACTACGGGATGAGATCTTAGCCTTCAAGCAGGAGCCTACTGAACCATTGCACGAGATTTGGGAGCGATACAGAACTATGGTGAAAGAATGCCCCAACAATGATATGACAGAGGCAATGATACAACAGACCTTCTATCGGGGCATCAATACAACGAATCAGTGCATAGTGAATCAATTGGCTGGGGGAAATTTCATGAAGCTGCCTTATGATGAAGCTTGTG
The DNA here is from genome assembly GCF_001879085.1 of Nicotiana attenuata. NCBI lineage: Eukaryota > Viridiplantae > Streptophyta > Magnoliopsida > Solanales > Solanaceae > Nicotiana > Nicotiana attenuata. Next base: position 136,217 of record NW_017670295.1, read on the forward strand.
CTATTCTTGATGAAATGGCTGACACATCCTCCGCTTGGCAAAGTAGAGCCAATGTGCCACAGGGTGACCCCACGGTCACTCATTTGCACAAAGAACTACATGACCATGGACAGGCTATAGCAGAACTTACAACAACAATGAACCAATTAGCAAAGGCACAGTTGCAACAAGTTCAGAATCCTCGCCAAGTAAATGCCATGGAGGGTGTTAACATGCTTGTGAACAATAGAAGACAGAGAGGTCAACAGAACCAAGGGAATTCGGATCAATTTGACAATGATTGTGGTGGATTCCAAGATGATTGTTATGATGGGCAGAACGAAGAGGTGCAATATGTGAATAATTACCAAGGCCAAAGAGGCAATTCTTCCAACCAACAACAACAATGGCGATCCCAGGGCAATTGGGGTAACCAACAACAAGGCAACAATAACTGGAACAATCAACAACAAGGGAACAACAATTGGGGAAATCAAAATAACAACCGGAACAATCAGGGAAACTGGGGCAACAACAACAATTGGGGTAGAAACAACAACAACCAAGGTGGATGGAACAATAACCAAGGAAATCAGGGGCAAGGCTTTCAAAGGCCCCCAATGTACCAACAACCGAGCAACCCACCGCCTTTTCCATCCCAGGGTCATAGTTCATCCAATAATGAAATGGGTAGAATTGAAATGATGTTCGAACAAATAATGAAAAAGAATGCGGATTCCAATGAGCAATTGGCTTCTCACAATACTTCTCTCAATCCTTGAATACTCGCCCTAAGGGGGCTCTACCGAGTGATACGGTAGTGAACCCGAAGGGTGGGAACAATCATGTTATGGCGGTAACTACAAGGAGTGGAAGAGGCGGTGATGTGAATGCCTCCAAACAAAAGCAAGTTTTGGGTGATGAAGTTGAGTTGCAAGAAGATGAAGTTCCTTTGGTGGTTGAGAATGTGGTTGATGAGAATGTGAATCAAGAAGTGAGGATTGATATTCAAGATGCCGAGGTGGAAATGCAAAATGACGTGAACCCGTCTAGGGAACACGTAATAGACATGCCAGAGCCGGTTGTTCCAAAAGCCAAGGCACCCTTGCCTAGGCCCCCTCGCCTTATCCTCAAAGGCTAGCCAAGTAGAAGAATGAGAATCAGTTTAAAAAGTTCACTGACATGATGAAGAGCTTATCCATCAACGTGCCTTTGGTGGAGGCTTTGGAGCAAATGCCTGGCTATGCTAAATTCATGAAAGATTTGGTTACAAAGAAAAGATCCATGGACTGTGAAACTATCAAGATGACCCACCAAGTTAGTGCTATAGTACATTCAATGGCTCCGAAGTTGGAGGATCCTGGTGCTTTCACAATCCCTTGCACTATTGGGAGTGCAGACTTTGCTAAAGCTTTGTGTGACCTAGGGGCTAGTATCAATTTGATGCCCTACTCAGTTTTCAAGACTTTAGGTATTGGGTCACCAAGGTCAACTTCCATGAGATTGCAAATGGCGGATAGATCAATGAAGCGACCATTGGGTATAGTTGATGATGTGCTTGTCCGGGTGGACAAATTTATCTTGCCAGCTGATTTTGTGATCTTGGATTGTGAGGTAGACTATGAAGTTCCGATCATATTGGGGAGACCTTTCCTTGCTACGGGGAAGGCTCTAGTAGATGTGGAAGCAGGGGAACTCACTTTCAGGGTAGGTGATGAAAAGGTCGTTTTTCATGTGTGCAAGTCAGTGAAGCAACCCAATTGTATAGAAGTATGCTCATTTGTGGATCTTGTCACGGCTGTGATAAATTATGATACTAGTGCAATGATCAATGTTGAGGACCCTTTGGAGGCCGTATTATTGAATCTTGATCTCAATGATGATGAGGGCCGAGTGGAGTGCGTGAATGCTTTACATGGAATGGGCTCTTATCCTTATGAGCCTAGGAAACTCTCTTTGGATCTTGAAAATAGAAAGACCCCTCCAACGAAGCCTTCAATTAAGGAACCCTCGGTGTTGGAGTTAAAGCCATTGCCTCCACACCTCAGGTATGAATTCTTGGGCCCTAGTTCAACTTTACCAGTTATTCTTTCCTCTTGTCTTACTAACATGCAGGTAGATGCCACATTGGCGGTGCTCAAAAAGCGGAAAAAGGCAATTGGATGGACTCTAGCTGATATTCGTGGAATAAGCCCGCATTCTGTATGCACAAGATTATTCTGGAAGATGATGCAAAACCCTCCTTGGAACATCAAAGGAGGTTGAACGAGACAATGCAAGAAGTTGTGAAAAAGGAGGTGATCAAGTGGTTAGATGCCGGCGTGGTGTATCCTATCTCTGATAGCTCATGGACTTCACCGGTGCAGTGTGTGCCAAAGAAGGGTGGTATGACCGTGGTGACCAATGCTAATAATGAACTTATTCCAACCCGGACAATGACTGGATGGAGGGTGTGCATGGACTACCGCAAGCTGAACAAGGTGACCCGCAAGGATCATTTCCCATTGCCCTTCCTGGACCAAATGCTTGATCGTCTTGCTGGGTGTGCCTTCTATTGTTTCTTGGATGGTTATTCAAGTTACAATCAAATTTTGATAGCTCCCGAGGATCAGGAGAAGACAACCTTTACTAGTCCATATGGCACCTTTGCTTTCTCTCGGATGCCCTTTGGGTTGTGCAATGCACCGACAACATTCCAACGGTGTTTCACCGATATGGTGGAAGATATTTTGGAGGTGTTCATGGACGACTTCAGTTTTGTGGGTGATTCATTCGATGAGTATTTGAACAATTTGGATAGAGTATTGGCCCGGTGTGAAAACACCAATCTTGTCCTAAATTGGGAAAAATACCACTTCATGGTTGAGGAGGGCATAGTTTTGGGGCATAAAATTCAAAGAATGGTATTGAGGTTGACAAAGCCAAAATTGAGGTGATTTCAAGACTTCCTCCCCCCACTTCTGTCAAGGGGGTTAGAAGTTTTCTTGGGCATGCGGGGTTCTACCGGCGATTTATCAAGGACTTTTCGAAGGTAGTGAATCCTTTGTGTAAGTTGCTAGAAAAGGATACAAAGTTCGTGTTTGATGAGGGATGTATGCAAGCCTTTGAACTTCTCAAGCATAAGTTGACCACCACCCCGATCATTACCGCACCCAATTGAAGCTTGCCTTTTGAGCTCATGTGCGACGCGAGTGATGTTGCGGTTGGGGCAGTTTTGGGTCAAAGAGTGAACAAAATATTTCATCCAGTGTACTATGCGAGCAAGACAATGAATGAGGCTCAAAGGAACTACACGGTGAGTGAGAAAGAATTGTTGGCCATTGTGTTCGCAATGGAAAAATTTCGGCCATATCTTATGGGAGCCAAAGTCATAGTGCACACCGATCATGCAGCTCTTAGATACTTGATGACAAAGTATGACTCCAAATCTAGACTGATGCGATGGGTCTTATTACTTCAAAAGTTTGATTTGGAGATTGTGGACCGGAAAGGTAGTAAAAACCAAGTGGCGGATCATTTGTCCCGCTTGGAGGAGGAAGGAAGGCCGTGTGATGGCCTAGAGATTAATGATGCATTTCCCGATGAGTAGCTACTTTCTGTGTCGATGAGTGTTATGCCATGGTTTGCGGATATTGCTAATTTCCTTGTGACTGGCATCATCCCGTGTGAGCTCTCTTCTAACCAAAGGAAGAAGCTCAAACGGGATAGTCTGGACTTCTATTGGGACGAGCCATACTTGTTCAAGATTTGCACCGACGGAGTGATCCGGAGGTGTGTACCTGTGGATGAGCAATTTAGCATCCTAGAGGCTTGTCATTCCTCCCCCTATGGTGGCCATCATGGAGGGGCGAGAACAGCTTCAAAAGTTCTGAGTTGTGATTTTTATTGGCTAACCTTGTTCAAAGATGCAAGTGATCTCGTAAAAAGGTGTAACCAATGTCAGAGAGCGGGCGGTATTTCTAAGAAAGATGAGATGCCTCTAAACACCATTCTCGAAGTGGATATCTTTGATGTATGGGGTATCGATTTTATGGGCCCATTTGTAAGCTCGTGCGGAAACACTACATTCTTGTAGCGGTTGATTATGTCTCAAAATGGGTCGAGGCCGTGGCTTTGCCCAACAATGAAGCTAAGAGTGTGGTTGCATTTCTAAAGAAGAGAATTTTCACAAGGTTTGGCACTCCTCATGCAATTATTAGTAATGGAGGATCGCATTTTTGCAATAGAGCTTTTGACGCCTTGCTTTCCAAGTATGGTGTCAACCACATAGTGTCTACGCCTTATCATCCCCAAGAAAGTGGCCAGGTTGAAGTATCCAATAGGGAGATCAAGAGAATTTTGTCCAAAACTATCAATGCCAATAGGGCAGATTGGTCTAAAAAGTTGGATGATGCTCTATGGGCTTACCGAACTGCTTACAAGACTCCAATTGGTATGCCGCCGTACCGGTTGGTGTTTGGGAAAGCATGTCATTTACCAGTGGAGTTAGAGCATAATGTCATGTGGGCCTTGAAGAAGTTGAATATTGATTGGGATATAGCTGCTAATCTTCGGGTGGAGCAACTCAATGAACTTGACGAATTTAGATCCCATGCCTACTCTAGTTCGTCCCTGTATAAAGATAAAATGAAATACCTTCATGACAAATATACTCGGGTCAAGGAGTTTAAGGTGGGAGATTTGGTGCTCTTATTCAATTCTCGACTAAGGTTGTTCCCGAGAAAACTAAAGTCAAAGTGGAGCGGACCGTTTGAAGTAGTGTGTGTAGCCCCGTTTGGTGCTCTTGATTTAAAGAACAAAAGTGGGGAAGTTTTTAGAGTGAATGGGCATAGGGTCAAGCATTACTTGGGAAAAGTTGATGACAGCCACGTGGTGGCACTCTTTCATTTCAAATGATGTGACGGTAACCCGCGTCATGCCGCGACGTTAAATCAGGCGCTTCTTGGGAGGCAACCCATGTGTTTTTCTTCTTGTTTTTATTTGATTTTCATTGTGGTGTAGGATTGATTTTTGGGCTAACTGGTTGTGAGATGTTACAGGATTGTGTTGATGCAGTGCAGGACATAGTGGAAAAAAGTATTCAGGTCTCTGAAGTTGCCAGTGCGGCCGCGCTACATTCTGTGCGGACTGCACTGGTGAAGGGTGAAATGTGACCTCTTTGAAGTTTTCCACTGCGGCCGCACTACATTTTGTGCGTTCCGCGGTGGACCACTACGGCCGTAGTCCATTTTGTGCGGACCGCAGTGTGTTGCCTCCTCAAGCTTGGAAATTGTTGTGCAGTGCGGACTGCGGTCCATTTTGTGCGGTCCGCACTGGGGTAGGTAAGCTGGCCCCAGGGCTTTTTCTATAAGTAGTGCCTGAGGCCCAACGTTCAAACTTTTCGATCCTCTGACTCTCAAACCTCATATAAACACTATTCATCATATCATCTGCTCGTATCTACCTGCTAGGACTCACTAATCACCTGTAAATCTCACATCTGGTAACTCCACTTCTATTTGATCACTTTAATTTTTTTTATTTTATTTTCCTTTTTGTTTTACTTAGCTTTTATTTCTCTTCTTCCCGTATTTTCTTTCATAGATTAGGTTAGGGTAGTTAATCTTTTGCTTAAAATACACTTAGTTAGTTAAAATACACTGGGCAACATGTAGGGACACTAATTAGGTGCAAATTTGGGCTTAAAATCAAAAATACGTTGAACCCTAACTTAGTGCCACAGCTGGGCACTCAGTGCGGACCGCGGTCGTTTCTGTACGGTCCGCAGTGCCCCTGTGCGGTCCGCATTATCATTTTGTGCGGACTGCATTGATGGAAGTTCTGAAAGCTGAATCTCAGGGACTGCGTCCGCACTACATTTTGTGCGGACCGCATTTGTCCCTGTGCGGCCGCACTACATTTTGTGCGGTCCGCACTGACCAGATACAGAGAGTGGGTAGTCTGAACCCCACCTCTGTGAGGACCACATGGACATTTTGTGCGGTCCGTATTGACCCCTGTGCAGCCGCACACCATTTTGTGCGGTCCGCACTGGGTGGCTTCTGAAAACTGTCTGCAATTTTTCTTGTCTGTTCTGCAACTCTTTCTGCAACACTGCTTTTAACTGCTTCTATTGATACTAACAAGCGTATTGAATTGTGTTTGCATACAATGGTGAAACAACGAGGTAAAGTCACTAAACAACCGGGCAGAGGAGAATCCTCCCGGGGAGGGAAGCAGAAAATGATAAAACTAACTCTTCAAGCCCGGCAAAGTATTAAAAAGACAAGAAAGTTGATAAAAGCTGCTGATAGGGCTGCTTCCCAGTCCTCGTGGAGTGAGTATGAGCCCTCCCGGGAGATTTCTTCTGACTCCGTGCCAGAGTACATGGAAGACTGGCCGGAGAGGTTCAGGCTAACAGACACTCCTCCACCTCCCCCCACTTCCCAAGCGTCAGTGAATGTATCTTCTGGGTCGTCTAAAGGCTCAGCTGAAGGTAGTGGGGAATACTCCACCTCTCCCACAGCTTCATTATCTGGAGAGGGTGCAGTAGGAGGCAATGAGGAAGTAGGAGGAGAAGGAGAAGTAGGAGAAGGGGGTGAACCTCAGGTTGGTGGAATTGCTAGAACCAGAAAACCGGAGGTATGGCAGGACAGATTCGTAAGTGAGGTAGCATATCATAAATTTCGGGAATGGTGGTCGGTGAGGAAGTTGATCCCGGAAAGGAGTTTTATAGATAGAGACTTGCTACCTCACAACCCCAATGTGAGGAGGCAGTTTAGGGAGAGAATTGGCTGGGAGCACTTTTTGTCTGACTGTGTAGATGCCAATGAGCACTTGGTCAAAGAATTCTACACCAACGTTGCCCACATGAAAAAGGGTACCAAGGTGACCAAGGTGCGAAATCTGAAGGTGTTGTTTGACGGGAAGACAATCAGCGACTACTTTGGCTTTGATGAGGAGAACGGGACCCTATACATGGCAAAGATGGAACTCGGTGAGGAGGTCCGTCCATGGTTGGCACAGTACCTAGCAATCCCGGTTACCACCCCCGACTGGTTGACTGCGGGCGTCAAGATTTTGAGGCGTAGTTTGAACTTTGAGGCAAGGGGGTGGGAGACATTTGTATGTAGCAGGTTGGACCCCACGACTCATGACAACTCCCTACCTCTTCACAGTCCAGAATAGCACGACTCGGAGACAAACAATCCATACCCAATATCACATCAAAATCCACCATATTAAGCAACAAAGGATCTACTCGGGTCTCCAAACCCCCGATAGTCACCACACAAGGCCGATACACGCGGTCCACAACCACAACATAACCTGTTTATGAGAACTCCCAGTCTCCAAATCCATATAGCACACGAATACCATATCCGATCCCAACTCCACCGCCCGTACATCTAACGCACCTCTAATACTCGATCAATCTATGAGGGATACCCCTATAATCTTTCTGTGCCACCAAGCAAACTCAAATATCAGCAGTCGATCAACAAGAGAGTGCCACAATACTAATGAAATATCCTTAACTCAAACACATTGCCCTTTCTGAAAATGTATACTCTCATCAAGCCACACCAATTAGTAATATCATTTACCTAGTCATCTGAAACTGCTAGTGCTGCCTAAGAATTTATGGCCTTCCTTTCAGAACTGAACCGTGACCTTACACATACAAATCTCAACCCTACACAATAGACCGAATACACCATGCCATCCTATGACAATGATGAGAACTTCCTAATCCATTTCGAGCCACAAGCAATTACGTACTCCACTAGCCAAGAACTTCCCATTTGATCCAATCTAGAAGAAGATCGTTATACATCACATGCTCATCACGCCAACAGAAAATATACATCTCTAGCCATGGTAGAAACCATCAAGAACTCTTCGAATTCTATTTTCACAAAGTCAAACCATCAGGACTGAATCCTTCTAACTCAACCAAGCTACACGGGTCACCAAAACCCAAGAGCATTGCCACGAAACACCTGTAGAAACTCATTAACTCATAAGCACCCAAAGAACTAATCATATCCCTTACCATGCCGATCCGACCTACTACCAAGCTGTCCTAAGGCTCATAAGCCGTTGAATACTCCCTTAAACATCCCCAAAAGTACCACATTCAAAATACTTACCCTGAAGAGACTTCTTGAGAATCTAAAGTCGTTACCTTCACCTCCTTGATACTGATATGCAGAATCCATAATGGTATAGAAATGTCATAAGTCTTGACACCCTCCAATGTAAGCCTCAGTTTCTAGCCAATTACACGTCCTGAAGATCTCCAACTATTACGTATAAATCTTGAATCCATTAGAACCATTCTCGAGAGTTATCCACTCTACTCACGTCTCCATACTGATCAAATGAACCGAACGTCTTGTGCCCCATTTGCACACCAACACCCTAGGAATATTTCACACTTCTAAGCAACCGAGTGATATCCTACTCCATACTTGTTAAATTCCTTACGACAACAACTAATTCATCCAATGATTTCTTATATACCCATAAAGTATAACACACCATTATCCAAAATTTCCTTTACTCGAGTCATCCTCGATCTCAACCTCTGTAATTCACAACTGATTAACCGGTATACCACAAACTGAAACTAATACGACACTTAGTCGCGCAATCAACTTATCAATAGCAGGCTCCCCCACTTGGCTCAAAGCCATAGGTCAAACCAAACAAAAGCTCGCAATGCCCATACTCTATTACTGCCACAATACTATAAGAAGATTAAACTAAATCCTTCATAAGCTCATGCAACACAAACCATCTAATACTTCAAATCATCTGCAAATCTCACATTCACCCTCATAACAGTCAAGACAACGCTCATACGCGATCCAAACTCAAACTGCAGCACATATAATTCACTGGTAAAGGAGGACTTCCAACAACAACATATGGATCACACGAACTTCAAAACACTCCGCAGGAGATAACCCACCTGCTCCACCTCAAACTAACTTCTCTTTATATACCCTTCCACCTTCATATACATCACACAATCACTTAGTCTTCCTGAGTCTGAACTCATATCACGACGTAAAATCTACCTCACTCCCCAACTAACAACATGAAAAGATCCTTCAATACACCCCTAACTCGGGGCTATACATCAAATCAAAACGGAAATCAAGCACCAAATAGTTCTTTTTAGCCTTATGTAGACCCTTCTTGTTATATTCAAATCATATGAACGCATCTCGCAGTCACATCATACTCATCACGTAGCCATCCAACCATCACTTCCACTAATAGGGACACTACCGAACATATAAATCCAAAAGCACGTGCTCACATAATCAACACCTCAGTGCTCAAGCTACAAGCAAAGCCCGGCCTCAAGTCCTCCAGACTGGCCCAACATCAACACACAGAAATCACATCTCGCCCCTCGTTCAGGGAATCACAAGCCGTCGTGCATAGCTGACCTAGCGCTCATTTGTGCACACGAATGCGTCGAAGGAATTCAAAATGTTACATTTCAAGCTGAATCAATGTCGCACATTAAGAATTCAAGAATGTGAAGTTTTTCCTAAAGGTTCTGCAGCCTCTCGAAGATAAGTACAGACGTCACTGTACCGATCCGCAAGACTCTACTGAACCCGCCCATGACTGTTGAGAACTATGTAACCTAGGCTCTGATACCAACTTGTCACAACACAAAAACTACCCTGACCTTGATGGCGCTTATCGTGGAACTAGGCCAGCCTCAACTCAACACAATCCAAAAACACAATACTAAAATCAAATCATTTGCGGAAAAACTTCCTTCATTTTTAAATAAGTTGTTTAAGACATAAAAGAAAGATTCATATTACGATACAACCATCCCAAAACCAAGGGGTCACGGAGTACAGGAGCGTCTAAAGTACAATCTGATATTGACTACTCAATACAAGATGAGTCTGATAAAAACAAGTGCTAAAAGAAAATAAGGTGAAAGGAAAGGTTGCGGACGTCGTGCAGCTACCTTGCTAACCCCGAAAATGCTCCGAAGTAAAGGATCAGCTCTCACTCGGATGCCCTAGCACCTGGATCTGCACGCAAGGTGCAGGGAGTAACATGCGTACGCCAACTCAGTAAGTAACAAATATAAATAAAGGCTGAGTGCAATGACGAGTATTTAGATTATACATATCGTAGCATAAAAACCTCAGTGGAAATAACAGGATCAAATCAGTAATTAAATTTCGAACATCTCGTAAAAACTCTAGTTTTAATGAAATTTGTTTAAAACATTTGTTCTACATTTTTAATAGAGACTCAGTTTAAAAGAAGAGTTAAGACAGTAATTTCATCAAACAAGCCCCTCGGACAAAGTATCGCTCATATATATAGCCCTTCGGGCAAGCCTCTCAGTCACTCGTGGCTCAACTCTCATCAATCAGTACTCACACTCCACTCACGCTCAATAGGTACCTTATAATAACCACTGCGGCGTGCATCCCGATCCCTATCTATCCTCAGAATCCGGCCCTCAGCCTCACTCAGTCATTAACCTCACAAACCACTCGGGCATTTGGGTACAAACTTAGGGAACTCAACCCAAAACAACTTCCATACATTAAAATAGAGTGATGAGCAAGATTAAACAATAAACAGGTATAAATCATGACTGAGGATATGCTTTCTATCAAAAACAATGTGAGGATAATAGTAAAATACCACTGAGGGTCCAAACAGTACAGCACAAGGCCCCAAACATGGCATTCAGCCCAAGTTAACTGAATCATTTCTAAAACACATAGATATCATATAGGGTTTATCAAAATATGCAACTCTACAGTTTCCATGGGACGGACCAAGTCACAATCCCGACTGGTGCATGCCACACGCCCGTCACCTAGCATGTGCGTCACCTCTTTTATCAAAATAGTACGAAATTTCGGGGTTTCATACCCTCAGGTCTAGATTTACAATCATTACTTACCTCAAACCGGACAAAACTCTAACCCGTTATGCTCTTGCCTCTCGACTCAGCCTCCAAATGCTCTGGATCTAACCAAAATCGGTATATTATCATCAATATATGCTAAAGGGATGAATTCCACATGAAAATAATCAAATTAGATCAAAAATCCCGAATTTGGCTCAAACCCGCCCCCCAGGCCCACGTATCGGAATCCAACAAAAATCGCAAAAACTAGAAACTCCTTTCACTCCCGAGTCTATACATACCAAAATCATAAAAATTGGACCTCAATTGGCCCCTCAAATCCCCAATCAAAGCTCTCCAAAACTCAAGCCCTAACCCTTCAACTTCACCCCAAATCCTCCACTAATTTCATGATTAAATAGTGGAAAAATCATCACAAACACAAAATACAAAGCCCAAGTAACTTACCTCACTGATACCCCCTTGATTCCCTCTTGAAATCACTGCTTTAAGCTCCAAATTCGTCCAAAAATGGTGAAGAATGGGCAAAAATTCGCGACGGGTGTCTTTTATAGTTTCTGCCCAGGAGACCCGCACCTGCGGTCTAAATGAGCGCACCTGCACTACTATATCTGCGGTCAATCAAGTGCACCTATGGATTCCACTTACCCCCAAACTTCCGCATCTGCGGCTTCACACTCGCACCTGCGGTGTCGCTGGTGCGATAAAACCGCCGCACTTGCGTTCAAGCTCCAACTGGTCCAAAACCACATCTACGACCTTCCTCACGCATCCGCGACCTCGCACTGAGGCCCCCAATCCGCAGGTGCGGAAATAACAGAAGCAGCAAAATTTCAGCTACACCAACTCAATTCCAACTCTTCCGTCAACCATCCAAATTTATCCCGAGTCCCTCGGGACCTCAACCAAAAGCACCAACAAGTCGTATACTACTATTCCAACTTATTCAAACCTTCGGAACACTCCAAAAAACATCAAAGTACCAAATCACCCTCGGATTCAAGCCTAAGAACTTCTACACTTCCGAATTCCGCAGACGATGCCGAAACCCATCAAACCTCATCTGAATGACCTGAAATTTTGCACACACGCCGCAAATGACATTACAGACCTACTCTAATTTCTAGAACTTCATTCTGACCCTGATATCAAAATTTCCACTACCGATCGAGAAACGCCAAATTTTCAATTTTGCCAATTCAAGCCTAAATCTATCGCGGACCTCCAAATCACATTCCAGACGCACTCCCAAGTCCATAATCACCTAATGAAGCTAACGGAATCATAAAAATTCAAATCCGAGATCAAATACTAAAAAGTCACAACTTGGTCAAACCTTTCAAATTTAAAGCTTCAAGCTAAGAATCATTCTTCCGAATCTATTCCGATTATCCTGAAACCCAATACCGATGATTTATGTAAGTCATAATACATCATACGGGGCTACTCATGCCCTCAAAAACCGAACGAAGTGCAATTGCTCAAAATGACTGGTCGGGTCGTTACAGTAAAGTAAAGAGCCAATCATTCAACGATATTTGGTTTCATCAACTGGATTTCCCTTTTCATCTTTGTCATGATTTGTTGACAGGCCCATTCGTATGCCAATGGCTTTAGCACTGCTCATACCGAATTTCTGAATTAGCTCTTTTGTATATTTTGTCTGGCATATGAAGGTTTCTTCTTCAGATTGTTGGATTTGAAGTCCAAGGAAAAATGTGAGCTCTCCAATAATACTCATTTCAAATTCACTTTGCATAAGTGATAACTAGGGATTATGGTGCATTTTACGCTCCTTCTTAATTGAGTTTTGATTAAAAATGTGTACAAAATAGTCCCAAAGGCTTACATGTTGTACTTATTTGCAGGGTTTGATCAAAAAGGTGACAATTAGTCAAAATCTGCTCAAAAAGAAGTGAAACATGCACAAGTACCAAGAACAAGTCCAAGCACAGTGCAACAGGTCCAATGCGGCCGCACTCCATTTAGTGCGGTCCGCAGTGAGGAAGTTCAGAGAGGTGCTTATTTTAGACATTCAAGCAATGCGGCCGCAAAGCAATTTGTGCGGACCGCACTAGCCTCACCGTGGGCGCACTCGATATTGTGCGTTCCACAAAGCTGGGGTTCAGAGAGTTGGGAATTTTGAGGTTGACACCAATGCGGTCCGCGGTCCTTTTTATGCGGACCGCAGAAGAAGCCAGCGCGGCCGCGGTGCATTTTATGCGGCCCGCGGTGGCCAAGTTCAGAGAGCAGAGTTTAAAGCCAAGAAGCCTCACTGCGGCCGCACTCAATTTCGTGCGGACCGCACTACCCCTGCAGGGGTATTTTTGTCCAGAAAATTAGGCCTAGTATAAATAGTTTCTTTTCCCATTTTTAGGCCATCAGTTGTATTTTGACGTTGAGCTGTGCTCGTAAACAGTGTTTCTTAACCATTTTGAGTAATTTTGGAGTAGTTTTATCATTGAATCTTCAAGTATTAGCTTGTAATTAAATATTATGGGTTTTTCTTCATCTATTTATCAGTTTTCTTCTATTATCATGAGTAGCTAGACCCATTAGCTAGGGTCGTGGCTCAATCCTAGTGTGGGTATTTGATGGGTCTTGAGTTTTAAGGCTTGAATGTCTATGGGTGTTTGATATTTGAATTAATTTATGTTTTCTATGTTGAATTAGTGGTTGCAAACACTATTTTGTGCCTATTTGACTTGGGTTCTTCTTGAGAAAGAGAACTTGAGCCTAGGAAATTAGCCCAACAAGGAATTGGGGCGTATTCAAGAGATTGATATCCCCAATTAAAGGGTTAAACCTAGAGATAGTAATACCCGACTTGAACCTAAATTGCTTGCACAAATTATCATACCCAATTGGTCTTGAAAAAGTCAATTAGGGCAAAATCACTCAAACTACCTAGAGGTATAGAGTAAGAAGTTTAGTGCATTGGTTATATCGTAATCCCCAACATGACAACCTTACCTTAGACTCGAGAATCCGTCAAGTATCCACCTAGGAGAAATTCACTTCCCTAGTGCCTTTCTTAACTATTTAGACAACCTTTCAAATATCTTACTCTTAGCTTAACTTAGCGAAATTTAGCATCTTATTAGCATAATATTAGAAGTAATCAAAAGACCAATGATGTTTGGAAGTGCAATTAAGAGCAATTACGCATCTCCAATATAGATAGGAACACAATTCCCAATCCTAGCTCCCTGTGGAAATTGATCCCGACCATCTCGGGTAAAAGCTGCTTCGACCACTCTCGCTACTTTGTAGTGGTACAGGGTTGGCTCTGATCACTTTTTGACACCGTTGTCGGGGAGCTAACGGACTTGGCTATCTATCTAAATAGTTTTTGTATTGTTCTTCTTTCCTTTTGTGTTACTAATTTGTGTGTGTCACAACTTTAGGTACAAAATGGCAGCAAACAACGCACTTCTTGGAGATCTTTCGCCGGGGGAGGAGGTAGATGGCATTATGGATGATGAGGTTCCTATAGTACCTCAAGCTCAAAGGAGAGGCTGCCAGGCCAATGATAATATTCCAGACCCTCCCCCGCCACCTCCAAGAGTGGCTCATCGAGTGCTTCCCAACCAAGGCTATGCTAGTACAATTGTCCCACCCTAAATTCAGGCGGGCAATTTTCCAAATTACTAATGTGATGCTGACATTGTTGGAGCAGCGAGGGTATTTCACGGGTGCTCTCACTCAGAATGCTTACAAACATCTCAAGGGTTTCATGGATACCTGTTGGGGGAGCAAGCAAACTAATGTGTCAGAGGATGCACTTCGGTTGAGATTATTCCCTTTCTCACTTAGAGGGAAGGCATTGGATTGGCTTGAGCGACTTCCTAACCATTCCATCACTACATGGGATAAGTTGGCGGATAAGTTCATTGCAAAGTTTTTCTCGCCGAGGCACATGGCAGCATTGAGAGATGAGATCTTAGCTTTCAAGCAGGATCCCACCGAACCATTACATGAGATTTGGGAGCGATCTAGAACCATGGTAAAGGAGTGTCCCAACAATGATATGACTGAGGCAATGATCCAATAGACTTTTTACCGGGGCATTAACACAACAAATCAGTGCATAGTGAACCAACTTGCTGGGAGCAATTTCATGAAGCTGTCTTATAATGAGGCTTGTGATATTCTTAACGAGATGGCTGACACGTCCTCCGCTTGGCAAAGTAGAGCAAATGTGCCCCAGGGTGACCCCACGGTCACTCACTTGTACAAAGAGCTACATGACCATGGGCAGGCTATAGCAGAGCTGACAACTACAATGAACCAGCTAGCAAAGGCACATTACAATAGGTTCAAAATTCGCGCAAGTAAATTCTATGAAGGGTGTCAACATGCTAGTGAACAAAAGAAGACAAAGAGGTCAACAGAACCAAGGGAGTTCGGATCAATATGACAATGATTGTGGTGAATTCCAAGATGATGGTTATGATGGGCAGAATGAAGAGGTGCAATACGTGAATAACTATCCAGGCCAAAGGGGCAATTCTTCCAACCAACAACAATGGAGACCCCAAGGCAACTGGGGCAATCAACAACAACAAGGGAATAATAACTGGGGGAACAACAACCAAAATTCCAATTGGGGCAATCAGAAAAATAATCAGAACAACGAGGGTAATTTGAATGGCAACAACAATCAGGGAGGTTAGAACAATGGCAATCAGGGAAATCGGGGGCAAGGCTTTCAAAGGCCCCCAATCAACAAAAACAATCCACCCCCATTTCTATCCCAAGGTCCTAGTTCTTCCAATAATGACATGAGGAGAATTGAAATGATGTTTGAACAGATGATGAAAAAGAATGCGGGCTCTGATGCTCAATTGTCTTCCCACAATACTTCAATCAGAAACTTGGAGGTTCAATTAGGCCAAATCTCACAGTCCTTGAATACTCGCCCTAAGGGGGCTCTACCAAGTGATACGGTAGTTAACCCGAAGGGTGGGAACAATCATGTTATGGCGATGATGTGAATGCCTCCAGACAAAAACAAATTCTGAGTTATGAAGTTGAGTTGCAAGAAGATGAGATTCCTTTGGTGGTTGAAAATGTGATTGATGAGAACGTGAATGAGGAAGTAAGGATTGATATTCAAGATGCCGAGGTGGAAACTCAAAATGACGTGAACCCGTCTAGGGAACACGTAATAGACATGCCGGAAAAGGTTGTGCCTAAAGCTAAGGCTCTTTTGCCAAGGCCACCTCCACCTTATCCTCAAAGGCTTGCGAAGTAGAAAAATGAGAATCAGTTTAAAAAGTTGATTGACATGATGAAGAGCTTATCCATTAATGTGCCTTTGGTGGAGGCTCTAGAACAAATGTCGGGCTATGCTAAATTCATGAAGGACTTGGTGACAAAGAAAAGATCCATGGATTCTGAAACTATCAAGATGACCCACCAAGTTAGTGCAATAGTGCAATCAATGGCCCCGAAACTAGAAGATCCCGGTGCTTTCACCATTCCTTGCACCATTGGGAGTGCGGACTTTTGTAAAGCTCTATATGATTTGGGGGCAAATATCAACTTGATGCCCTACTCAGTTTTCAAGACTTTGGGTATTGGGCAACCGAGGCCAACTTCCATGAGATTGCAAATGACGGATAGAACTATAAAGAGACCATTGGGTATTATTGATGATGTTCTTGTCCGGGTGGACAAATTTATCTTGCCAGCTGATTTTGTGATCTTGGACTGTGAGGTCGATTATGAAGTTCCAATCATATTGGGAAGACCTTTCCTTGCTACTGGGAAGGCCTTAGTTGATGTGGAAGCAGTGGAACTCACCTTCCGGGTGGGTGATGAGAAAGTGGTCTTTCATGTGTGCAAGTCAATGAAGCAGCCCAACAGTTCTGAGGTGTGCTCTTTTGTAGACCTTGTCACGACAGTGATAGTTGATGATACCGGTACAATGATCAATGTGGAAGACCCTCTAGAGGCCGTATTGTTGAATCTTGATGTAAATGATGATGAGGGCCGAGTGGAGTGTGTGAATTCTTTACATGGAATGGGCTCTTACTCTTATGAGCCTAGGAAACTCTCTTTGGATCTAGAAAATAGGAAGACTCCACCAACAAAAACTTCAATTGAGTAACCTCCGGTGTTGGAGTTGAAGCCTTTGCCTCCACACCTCAGGTATGAGTTCTTAGGTCGTAGTTCAACTTTGCTAGTTTTCTTTCCTCTTGTCTTACTAACAGACAGGTTGATGCCACATTGGCGGTGCTCCAAAAGCGAAAAAAAGGCAATTGGATGGACCTTAGATGATATTCGGGGGATAAGCCCCGCATTCTGTATGCACAAGATTATTTTGGAAGATGATGCAAAGCCCTCTGTGGAACATCAAAGGAGGTTGAACGAGGCAATGCAAGAAGTTGTGAAAAGGGAGGTGATCAAGTGGTTGGATGCTGGGGTTGTGTACCCCATCTTTGATAGCTCTTGGACTTTGCCGGTGCAATGTGTGCCGAAGAAGGGTGGCATGACCATGGTTGCAAATTCGCAAAATGAGTTGATTCCTACCAGGACTGTCACTGGGTGGAGGGTATGCATGGACTATCGCAAGTTGAATAAAGTGACCCGCAAGGATCACTTTCCATTGCCTTTTCTTGATCAGATATTAGATCGACTTGCTGGGTGTGCCCTCTACTGTTTCTTGGATGGGTATTCTGGATACAACCAAATCTTGATTGCTACGGAAGATCAGGAGAAAAACACATTCACTTGTCCATATGGCACCTTTGCCTTTTCTAGGATGCCTTTTGTGTTGTGTAATGCACCGGCTACATTTCAGCGGTGTATGATGGCCATTTTCACCGATATGGTGGAAGATATTTTGGAGGTGTTCATGGACGACTTTAGTGTTGTGGGTGATTCGTTTGAGGAATGCTTGAAAAATCTTGATAGAGTGTTGGCCCGTTGTGAAGAAACCAATCTTGTTCTTAATTGGGAGAAATGCCACTTCATGGTTGAGGAGGGCCTAGTTCTTGGGCATAAAATTTCAAAGCATGGTATAGAGGTGGACAAAGCAAAAATTGATGTGATTTCAAGGCTCCCTCCCCTACCTCTGTCAGGGGAGTTAGAAGTTTTCTTGGGCATGCGGGGTTCTACCGGAGATTTATCAAAGACTTTTCGAAGGTAGTGAACCTCTTATGCAAGTTATTGGAAAAAGATGCCAAGTTCGTGTTCGATGAGAGATGTATGCAAGCCTTTGAACTTCTCAAGCACAAGTTGACCACCACTCCTATTATCACCGCACCCAATTGGAGCTTGCCTTTTGAGCTCATGTGTGATGCGAGCGATGTTGCGGTTGGGGCGGTTTTGGGTCAAAGAATGAACAAAATGTTTCATCCGGTGTACTATGCGAGCAAGACAATGAATGATGCTCAAGTGAACTACACGGCGACCGAGAAAGAGCTTTTGGCTATTGTGTTCGCGATGGAGAAATTTCGGCCGTATCTCATGGGTGCCAAGGTCATAATTCATACCGATCATGCCGCACTCCGGTACTTGATGACCAAGAAGGATTCCAAAGCTAGACTGATGCGATGGGTCTAGTTACTTCAAGAGTTTGATTTGGAGATTGTGGACCGGAAGGGTAGTGAAAACCAAGTGGCGGACCACTTGTCCCGCTTGGAGGAGGAGGGGAGGCCTCGTGATGGCCTAGAGATCAATGATCCATTTTCCGACGAACAACTCCTTTCAGTGTCGGTGAATGGTATGCCATGGTTTGCGTACGTTGCTAATTTCCTTGTGACTGGTATAATCCCGTGTGATCTCTCTTCTAACCAAAGAAATAAGCTCAAACGGGATAGTTTGGATTTCTATTGGGATGAGCCGTACTTGTTCAAGATTTGCACGGATGGTGTGATCCGAAGGTGTGTCCCGGAGGAGGAGCAATTGAGTATCTTAGAGGCTTGTCATTCCTCTCCCTATGGTGGCCATCATGGCGGGGCGAGGACGGCTTCAAAAGTTCTTAGTTGTGGGTTTTATTGGACAACTTTGTACAAAGATGCAAGTGAACTTGTGAAGAGGTGCGACGAATGTCAAGAGCGGGTGGAATTTCGAAGAAAGATGAGATGCCTCTCAATACCATTCTTGAAGTTGATATTTTTGATGTATGGTGCATTGATTTTATGGGCTCGTTTGTTAGCTTGTGTGGGAATACATACATCCTTGTGGCGGTTGACTATGTTCCAAAGTGGGTTGAAGCCGTGGCTTTACCCAACAATGAGGCCCGGAGTGTTGTTGCGTTTCTCAAGAAGAGCATTTTTACAAGGTTTGGCAATCCTCGTGCAATCATAAGTGATGGGGGGTCTCATTTTTGTAATAGAGCTTTTGACACCTTGCTTGCAAAGTATGGTGTCAATCACAAAGTTTCTACTCCTTATTATCCTCAGGCGAGTGGACAAGTTGAAGTCTCAAACAGGGAAATCAAGAGTATATTGTCAAAGACGGTCAATGCAAATAGGACCGATTGGTCAAAGAAGTTGGATCATGCTCTATGAGCTTATAGGACTCCTTACAAGTCTCCGATTAGTACATCTCCGTATCGGTTGGTGTTTGGGAAAGCTTACCATCTACCGGTTGAGTTAGAGCACAAGGCCATGTGGGCTTTGAGGAAGCTGAATCTTGAATGGGATGTGGCAGCAAATCTTCGTGTGGAGCAGCTTAATGAACTTGATGAATTCTGATTCCATGCCTACTCCAGTTCGTCCTTGTACAAAGACAAGATGAAGTACCTTCATGATAAATATGCTCGTGGCAAGGATTTCAAAGTGGGTGATTTGGTTCTCTTGTTCAATTCTCGGTTACGTCTGTTTCCGGGAAAGCCTAAGTCAAAATGGATTGGACCTTTTGAAGTGGTGTTTGTGACTCCATTTGGTGCACTTGACTTGAAGAACAAAAATGGGGAGGTTTTCAGAGTAAATAGGCACAGGGTCAAGCATTACTTGGGTAAAATTGATGACAGCCACGTGGTGGCACTTCTCCATCTAAAGTGATTTGATGGTAACCTGCGTCGTGCCGCAACGTTAAATTAGGCGCTTCTTGGGAGGCAACCCATGTGTCTTTCTTTTTGTTTTTCTTTGATTTTTTTTGTAGTATAGGATTTGCTTTTGGACTAACTGGTTGTGAGTTGCTGTACGATTCTTTTAATGCAGTGCAGGACTAAGTTGGAAAAATGCACTCTCTGAAGTTTGCGATGCGGACCGCAATGCATTTTGTGCGGCCGCAAAGGCCTTAATGCAGGGGCAAAAATTCAATGCGGACCGCAGAGTTGATTGGTGCAAAATGAGGAGTCTCTGAAGTTTTCCACCGTGGCCGCAATGGATTTGTGCGGTCTGCGGTGGACCACTGCGGCCGCATTGCATTTCTTGCGGTCTGCAGTGGTCATCTCCCCAATGCCACTTCTTACTGAGTACTGCAGACCACGGTACCATTTTGTGCGGTCCGCGGTGGGTAGGTGTGATGGGCCCCAGTTCCTTTTTCTATAAATAGGACTGAGGCCCTCATTTCAAACTTTTCGACCATTTGCACTCATAAGCTAAAAAAATTAATGTTCATCCCTCATATCTGCACGAATTCAACTGCTAAGTACCGTTAATCAACATTGCATCTCACTTCCGGTAACTCTAATTCTTTCTTAGTTGTTTAATTTTGTTATTTTCTTTTTACTTTTATTTTTATTAGTTTTCTTTTTCTTCTTCTTTTCCTTTCCGTTTTTCTTTCAATTCTGTAGCATAGGTTTGTTTAATCATGTTTAAATTAGGACTAATTAGTTAAAACACTGATTCAACACCTAGGGGATCAATAATAGGTGAAAAATTGGACTAAAAACGTGAAAAACTTGAACCCTAGGTTGGTATTGCTGCTGGGTACTTACCATGGACCGCGGTGGATTTTGTGCGGTCCGCGGTGCTGCTGTGCAGTCCGCAATGCAATTTTGTGCGGACCGCGATGGTGAAAGTTCTGAAAGTTGATGATTGAGGACCGCGGCCGCGATGGATTTTGTGCGGTTCGCAGTGCCTCAATGCGGACCGCAATACATTTTGTGCGGTCCGTGGTGCCTTTAATCAGAGAGTAGGTAGTCTGATCCCCACCTCAGTGCGGACCGCGGTGCATTTTGTGCGGTCCGCGGTAGCTTCTTTGCTGCCGCACCTCATTTTGTGCGGTCCGCGGTCTGCAATAATTTTTCTTCAATGCTTCACTGACTCTGCTGATACTAACAAAGCTCAACTGAATGTTCCTTGCAGATAATGGTGAAATTACGAGGCAGAGGTGATAAACAGTCAGGGAAAGGAGAGCCCTCCTGGGGTAGGGGACGACACATGATTAGATTGACCCCGCAAGCCCGGCAAAACATCAAAAACACTAGAAGGCTCAAAAATGCTGCTGATAGAGCTATTGACCAATCGGGAAGTGAGTGTGAGCCCTCCCGGGAGGCATCTGACTCAGACTCCGTGCCAGAGTATGTTCCTGATTGGCCGGAGAGGAACAGATTGAGGGATACACCTCCGGGCACCCCTACTGCCCAAGCATCAATGCACATATCTTCTGAGTCGTCTGAGGGCTCAGCTGCAGGCAGTGACAATGAATCTTCCACTTCACCTACAGCTTCACTATCCGGGAAGGGTCCCGTAGAAGAAGAAGGAGAAGAAGTAGGAGCGGGTGAGGCCCAAGTGGGAGGGTGGAGAGAACCAGAAATCTGGAGGCATGGCAAGACAGGTTCGTCAGTGAAGTGGCCTACCACAAGTTCAGAGAATAGTGGCCTGAGAGAAAGTTAATACCTTAGCGGAAATTTATCACACGGGACCTTTTGCCTCACAACCCCAATGTGTTGAGGCAATTAAAGGAAAGATCAGTATGGGACTACTTCATAGGACACGTGGAGGATGCCAATGAGTACTTAGTCAAGGAATTCTACACCAATGTTGCCCACATCAAAAAGGGTACCACAGTGACTAAGGTGCGAAATCTGAAAGTGAAGTTTGATGGCAAAACGATAAATGATTACTTGGGATTCCCGGAGGTAGATGAGACCTTGTGCTTAGACAAGGTAGCTTTGGGGGAGGATGCCCGTCCGTGGATAGCTAGTACTTGGCAATCCCAAGTACCACCCCAGCATGGTTGACAGCAGGGGTAAATATTCTGAGGAGAGCATTGAACTTTGAAGCAAAAGGGTGGAAATTATTTGTTTGTAGCCGGCTAGACCCCGCCACTCACGACAACTCCCTTCCTATCTCCCGAGCTATATTGGTGGCATCGATCATGGCGGGGTACCCGATTAACATCGAGAATGTGATGTCGAGGGTGATTACACGGGTGGTGAACGAAGGTGATAGATCCTACCCTTTCCCCAATTTCCTCACCATGTACTTTGAGGACCTAGATGTGGAGAAGTGGAGATTTGATGTGAAAGTGAAAGCAAAGGCACCATTCTCCTGGTACAACACCAAGGGTCCTAACAACCCCAAGGACCCTAAGGGCAAAGCTACTACTTCAACTGGCCAGTCTGAAGAGCCAGTAGTAGTAGTGGCTCCTACTCAGCCTCCTTCCGCCACAGCAGACATGGCCCCAGGACCCTCCACCTCTACAGCTCCAGAGATACCCTCATCCACAACATATCCTTTGGCTGCCCACCGCCTGAGCCAGACCCTTGCCAGTATCACCAACTGAATGCAGACATCCACTTCCAAGCTATCAGTACTTTCTACTACGGTGGCAGCCAATTCTGCACCTCCTCCGCCACAGGTCCCACAGTCAGTGGAGGGCACTCTCAAGGAGCTTCTGGACAACCAGAAAAAGCTCCAAGAGAACCAAAAATTGATCATGGATGCTGTTGATTCTCATGGAAAGGCATTGAAGGAGCTTGCTAAGGAGGCAAAGAAAATGAGAAAGACTCGTGCTTCAAAGGAGTCGGTGAAGGAGTTAAGGGTGTAGGTAGAGAGGTTGAAGGCTGATCACTTGCCTCTGGACCTGTTATTGCATGACCCGGCTCCAGCAGCCCAGGCCCAGCCAGAGCAGGAGACAAAGAGGCCTCCCAAGAGGAAGAGGGTGCTTCCCCGTACTGATGATGCCATTATAGAGTTGGAGGACCCGCAGGGAGGTTCTTCTAGCTAAACCCAAATTCCAGTACAGGCCCAGGTCCCAGTGGAGACACAGACTACAGGGAGCCAGTCACAGGTTCCCGAGCTGACCGAGGACCCAGGGACCCAGACTCAGGATCCTATGCAGACGGAGGGCCAATAGGGAGTTTCTTTTTCCTCTCTATCTTGTTTTGTGCTTATTTTGGTTAGTTAGCATTAAGGACAATGCTAGCTTTCATTTGAGGGGGTAGCCCTATTTGGATGACTGTATATATGACATTACTTTTTTTTCTTTATGCTTTCTTTTTACCTTTGGATTGTACATAATTTTATCATTTTATTGCACTTTTCGTACTTTTTACTTTTGGTCTGTATATAAATTTACGTTCCTATGTATATATTCATTCTCCCTATTGTATATTCGACTAAATCCCCTCTTGTATATATTCATTTTACTTTCCGCATTTTTCCTTTCATAGCTTCTTATTTTATGTTCGTAGCTTCTTGTTTTGAGTTTTTGCAATAACCTTTGGTTTTCTTAATGCCACGGTTCTTTCCAAAGGTGGAATTTGTGTGAACCGGGTGGCTCTTCCCGATGATGGATGGCATGACAACTTTCTTAAGGGTTTGAGTCTGTTTTCTTTTTGATTTTTGTGTAAATAGTAGCTAGTTGGTAAGGGTGCCTCAAGAAAAGCTTCACTTGGGCCTAACACATTTGCCTTTGATCCTATGGTCAAAAACAAATTTTTGTGTATAGGATGGTAAAAATGGTGACCTTGAGACTCTTGTGTTGGCCGATAATCATCAAGTGGTTTCTCGGGACCATTGTGTTGCTCAAATCTTAGCTAAGGTTGTTGTGGGGCCCCGACTCTTCTCTTAGAAATCCCAAAGCATGTGTGGTGAGAATTTGAATTGCAAGTCCAAGTTCCGAGCCATTAGTCTAGAACTTTCCCTGAATGTTTGTCTAGGCGAAATCCTAAGTGTAATTTGACTTGAGATGTGATTATAGGCTCTCCTTGATCTGAATGATATCTTGAACACTTCCATAGCCTACCAATGATAATATCCCTAGTCAACCCTTTTGAGCCATAGACCTTTTTCTTTCAAAAACCACGATACAAGCCTTTACCCGTTCTAATAATACCCCCTCTTGGCACCCGATCTTTCCTTAGTACAAGGCAAAAGCATAAGTTTGGGGGGAGAGATGAGGAATGAAACAAAGTGGTAAAAGGTACAAAATGAAGAAAAGGAAAGGCAATGAAAAAGAAAGAAAATCAAAAAGACAAAAAGATTGATCAATGTAGAAAAGAATGAAGGCATTCAACAAAAGTAAAGAGATGAAAGGTGTGGAAAGTTGAGAAAGGAGAAAAAGGTTTGAAATGAACAAGAAAGAGTGATAGTGTGTCTCTCTAACCCCTTAGAAAGAAGTTAAATGACTTAAAAAGTTAAGAGAATGTGTGCTAAAATGAAGCAAAAGAAGTGCTAAAGGGAAGATGGAACCTAGTTAGACCAAACATTTCCTATCCTGAACCAAAAGCCTTTACTATACCTCCACAAAAGCCCTATATGATCTTGAGTTGAATGAATCTTACATTAGTGGTGACTCACATAAGGTGCAATCTTATGGTACTTAGAGACGGACTTGTGGCCTTTCTTTGAGAGAGGTGAGCGTGTTTCCACTATCCTCGTTCTGAGTGCTACAATCTTAAAGGTGAGGTTTGCCTAGGGAGAGTTGAGGATGTGTGAGTTTGGGTTCCACAATGACCAAAGTAGTAGAAAGAGTTTCTTTGATGGGTTGAGTCAACTCTTGATGATCTTGTGTCGCACTAAAACCATGGTGCTTGAAAGAGTGAATGTTGTTAATGATTCATTTGAATTGAGGGCAATTGTTAGTCCCAATTGATGCTAGATGAGGTCACTTTAGGTCGGCTGAATTTTCTTGGATTTACTCTTAAGGGGTGGGTCTTATTTTGTTTACTTGAGGACAAGCAAAAGCTTAAGTTTGGGGGAGTTGATAACTAGGGATTATGGTGCATTTTACACTCCTTCTTACTTGAGTTTTAATTAAAATTATGTACAAAATAGTCCCAAAGGCTTACATGTTGTACTTGTTTACAGGGTTTGGTCAAAAAGGTGACAATTAGTCAAACTCAGCTCAAAAAGGAGTGAAACATGCACAAGTACCAAGAAAAAGTCCAAGCACGGTGCAACAGGTCCAATGCGGCCGCACTCCATTTAGTGCGGTCCGCAGTGAGGAAGTTCAGAGAGGTGCTTATTTCAGACACTCAAGCAATGCGACCGCAAAGCAGTTTGTGCGGACCGCACTGGCCTCACCGCGGCCGCACTCGATATTGTGCGGTCCACAAAGCTGGGGTTCAGAGAATTGGGAATTTTAAGGTTGACACCAATGCGGTCCGCGGTCCTTTTTATGCGGACCGCAGAAGAAGCCACCGCGGCCGCAGTGCATTTTGTGCGGCCCGCGGTGGCCAAGTTCAGAGAGAAGAGTTTAAAGACAAGAAGCCTCACTGCGACCGCACTCGATTTTGTGCGGACCGCATTACCCCGCAGGGGTATTTTTGTCCAGAAAATTTGGCCTAGTATAAATAGTTTCTTTTCCCATTTTTAGGTCATCAGTTGTATTTTGACGTTGAGTGCCCTCGTGAACAGGGTTTCTTAACCATTTTGAGTAATTTTAGAGCAGTTTTATCATTCAATCTTCAATTATTAGCTTGTAATTTTATATTATGGGTTTCTCTTCATCTATTTATCAGTTTTCTTCTATTATCATGAGTAGTTAGACCCATTAGCTAGGGTTGTGGCTCAACCATAGTGTGGATATTTGATGGGTCTTGAGTTTTAAGGCTTGAATGTCTATGGGTGTTTGATATTTGGACAAATTTATGTTTTCTATGTTGAATTAGTGGTTGCAAACACTAATTTGTGCCTATTTGACTTGGGTTCTTTTTGAGAAAGAGAACTTGAGTCTAGGAAATTAGTCCAACAAGGAATTGTGGCGTATTCAAGAGATTGATAGCCCCAATTAAAGGGTTAAACCTAGAGATAGTAACACACAACTTGAACCTAAATTGCTCGCACAAATTATCATACCCAATTGGTCTTGAGAAAGTCAATTAGGGCAAAATCACTCAAACTACCGAGAGGTATAGAGTGAGAAGTTTAGTGCATTGGTTAATATCGTAATCCCTAACATGACAACCTTGCCTTAGACTCGAGAATCCGTCAAGTATCCACCTAGGAGAAAGTCACTTCTCTAGTGCCTTTCTTAACTATTTAGACAACCTTTCAAATATCTTACTCTTAGATTAACTTAGCGTAATTTAGCATCTTATTAGCATAATATTAGAAGTAATCAAAAGACCAATGATGTTTGGAAGTGCAATTAAGAGCAATTACGCATCTCCAATTTAGATATGAACTCAATTCCCATTTCTAGCTCCCTGTGGAAATCGATCCCGACCATCTCGGGTAAAAGCTGCTTTGACCACTCTCGCTACTTTGTAGTGGTGCAGGGTTGGCTCCGATCAATAAGATTGCAAATTTCTTGCACAAAAGAGGGTTAGCACTACCAAAAATAATATCATCAACATAAACTTGAATAATAAGATTACCTTCTGATGATCTTTTGATGAATAGTGTAGTGTCTACTTTACCTCTTATAAATCTGTGATCAAGTAGAAATGAGCTAAGTCTTTCGTACCATGCTCATGGAGCTTGTTTAAGTCCATACAGTTCCTTGGTCATCTTATACACATGATAAGGAAACTTTGAGTCTTCAAATCCGGGAGGTTGTTTTACATATACTTCCTCCTCAATGAAGCCATTTAAGAAATCACTCTTGACATCCATCTAGAAAAGTCTAAATCTTTTGAAAGATGCGTATGCAAGAAAAATTCGTATTGACTCCAGTCGAGCTAGTGGAGCAAAAGTTTCATCGTAGTCGACTCCTTCCTGTTGTGAGTACCCTTGAGCTACTAATCTGGCTTTGTTTCTTACAACCATTCTATCCTCATTGAGCTTATTTCTGAAAACCCATTTTGTTCCAATCACAGTAGCGTCTGCAGGTTTAGGTAGTAGTTACCACACTTGGTTTTTGTCAAAATGATCCAGTTCATCCTGCATTGCTTGTACCCAGCTTGAGTCTTTTATAGCTTCCTCTATCTTCTTTGGTTCAATCTAGGAGATTAATGCTATATTTGCCTTCTTCTTGGGGGTTCCCCTGGTTTTAATTCCTTCACTTGGGTCTCCTATGATGAACTTTTGAGGATATTTTGGTTCACTCCTCCATTCATTTGGACGCGTTACGCTCGTATGAGTAGTCGACTCTTTCTGTTACTCTAGTTGACTGTTGTGAATCTCATTAGTTGACTCTGTTACATCGTTTGCCCTGTTAGTCGACTCTTGAGGATTTATTGATTGAGGTGTTTCTTTATTTTGATCTTCATCACCTGCAATAATTCCTTTCTCAACGGTAGTGTTATTTTCATCAAATATCACATGTACTGATTCTTCTACACATAAAGTGCGTTTATTATAGACAAGGATCTACTATTTATGGAATAACCTAGAAAAATACCTTCATCACTTCTTGGATCAAATTTTCCAAGATTGTCCTTACCATTGTTGTGGATGAAATACTTGCTTCCAAATGTGTGGAAATAGCTTATGTTGGGTCGTTTACCTTTCCATAGTTCAGATAGAGTTTTCTTCAAGATAGGCCTTATGAGACATCTGTTGAGAATGTGGCAAGTTGTGCTTACTGCTTCTGCCCAGAAGTGATTTGGTAAGGAATATTCTAGTATCATAGTTCTCGCCATATCTTGCAGAGTTTTGTTTTTCCGCCCCACTATCCCATTCTGTTGAGGTGATCTTGGAGCTGAGGAGTTGTGGGTGTATCCCTGATCATTGCAGAAGTCTTCGAATGCTCTTCTTTCAAATTCTGCTCCATGGCCACTTTGAGTGGTTGTAATAAGATATACCTTTTCTCGTTCAACTCTTTTACAGAAGCTCTCAAAATATTTCAAAGCTTTATCTTTGTGAGATAGAAAAATCACCCATGTAAAACGTGAGTAGTCATCAACAATAACAAAAACATATCATTTTCCTCCTATGCTAGCAGTTCTAGTAGGTCCAAACAGATCCATATGAAACAATTGTAAAGTCTTGGATGTGAACATAATGTCTTTGATTTTGAAAGAGTTCCTGATTTGTTTACTAATCTGACATGCATCAGACACATGATTTCTAGAGAAATTGAGTTTAGGGAGACCAATAACTAAATCATGCTTGGATAGTTTATCTATAAGATGCATGCTTGTATGACCAAGTTTCTTATGCTATAACCATGAATCATAAGATATGGATGTTAAGCAAATGTGACCATCTATATTTTTAAAACCATCAAGAATATAAACATTTCCATACCTTTTTCCTGGAAGGATTATTTTACCTGTCTCATCTTCAATAGCGTAACCTGTTTTCTTGAATTTCACTTCATACCCTGAATCACATAGATGACTTATACTTAGAAGATTTTAGTTGAGTCCTTCTACAAGATAAACTTCAGTGATATCACGGGTGTTATTGAATGGAACTGCGCCAGCCAACTATCTTCCCTTTTGAGTCATCACCAAACTTAACACTTCCTCCATTTATCTTCGTAACTTCTTTGAACATATTTTTGTCACCTGTCATGTGACTGGAACACGCACTATCTAGTTACCATTTTCCTTTGCGGCTCTTCCTGTGGTGTTCCTGTAAAACATAATTATCACTTTCTTTTAGGTACCCAAGCTTGATTAGGTCCTTGTTGGTTAGTATTACTAAGATTAGGGTTGTCTTTGGGTTTCCAAATACACCCTGAAACATCTGATTTTCGAACTCGACAAAAGGAATACTTATGTCCACTTTTATTACAGTAGTGACACATAGAGGCTGATCCATTTTTGGATCTTCCACTAGTACTAGTGGACTCTGTTATAACTGGTCCTTTTCCAGTTGATTTGTAAGTCGCCTGGTTGGACTTGACAGTACTATGACAGGTGGATTTGCGCATGCCATTGAGTTGCATTTGCAATTCCTGAAATTCCTCTTGAAATACCTCCTTTTCAATTTAACATATTTCAAGCTTGAGTTTCCAGTCTTTCCTTTTCCCGTTGAGTCTTTTTAGTTCATTCATCAACTTTGGATACTCTTTTAAAGTAAGGTCAAGAATATCCTACAATTCATTACATCTTTCACAGTTATAAGATCTTACATCGCTTGTTTCACCTCGTGCCATGAAATAATTTTCATTATCATCTTTGCATTCGTTGTCTGAAGCATCCTCATCTGTCCAGCAGCCTAAGAGTTTGTTCATGTTATTTTTCATGAGTGTCATGAAGTAAAGATTTTCTATCTCTTCGGTTCTGAACTGTCTTCATCACTCCAACTCCAAATGATTTGTTCTTGTTGAATCCTCTGGTAACTTTTCTTTTAAGATCTGGGCATTTAGCTTGAACATGACCATATCTTCCATACTCGTAGCATTTTCCATCATTCTTGTCTTGTTCATTATATTGCCCGGTTCGCCTGGACGGTGTCCTACCTCTTCTTGTGTTTCTGTATCTTCTCATTAAACCATTCATGTTCCTTGATACCATGGCAATCTCTTCCTCGGGGGCTTCAGGGTCATTATCAATATCATTGTTTGTCCTTTTAGTTATAGCCTTGAACGCGACTATTTTCTTTTTTTCTTCTTGGCTTGTTTTCTTGAGGTGGGTTTTCTCAAAAGCTATGAAATCTCCTCGAAGCTTATCATAAGATAGTTTATTTCGATCTTGTGATTCAAGTGCAACTACTTTTGTCCGCCAGGTGGTAGGGAGACTTCTCATAATTTTCCGAACTTGATCACCACTTGAGTATGGTTTACCAAAAGCTTTTAGATTGCTAATGATTTTGCTGAACCATGCAAACATTTCTTCAACGGATTCTCCTTCTTTCATCTGGAAAAGTTCGTAGTCATGAACTAACATGTTTATGTGAGTCTCTTTCACGTCGCATGTTCCTTCATAAGTAACTTCCAATTTATCCTACATTTTTTTTGGATGTATCACAACTAGAGATTTTTTATATTCCTCTCCACTTATAGCATTATAGAGTAGGTTTCTTTCTTTAGCATTGACTTGAACAATTGCCATCTGCTCGTCTGTGTATTTATCTATATCTTCTGGATCAACAGGTGGTTGAGCAGCTACTGATAGTGGATAGTTTCCCTTTTAGATAACTCGCCAAACTTTGACGTCGTATGATTTTGCATATATTTCCATACGCACTTTCCAGTGAGAAAAGTGTTATCCATTAAAATACGGTGGCCTAACTTGCGATGTTCCTTCTTGAAAGAGTGCTCCAATAATAACTTGATTTACCATGATCTTTTCTCACAAGGTGCTAAGCAAAGAAGTGTGAGACTAGCTCTGATACCAATTGAAAGTATAAGGGGGGGGGGGGGGGGAGTGGGTGAACTGCTTATTTTAAAAATTGTTATTAGTAGTTGACTAGTTTACCAATTAATCGACTAGAAATAAGAGCAGGATAATAGTAAATGCAGAATTAACATGCAGGAATTAAAGACACTAGAATTTTTATACTGGTTCAGATTCAATGTGAATCCTAGTCCACTCACCTTAGGTTACAAGGGTGTTCTATTTCAGTGATTGATGTTTCTTGAGTACAGAAGGAATGGTATAGCTTTATACCAACAGCTTAGTCTCTATGTCTCTTTTCTTTTCTTGATATAATGCCTCACCGGTGATTATATCTCTTTCTTCTCTCACTAGTTACACAGCAGATTTAAAAGAACTACAATGCTTGTTTGGAGTAGAAGAAAAAGAGGGTAGATGATTCGATCAAAGAATGTGTTTTCATGCCCGGAACGTCTGTATATATACTTTTCATGAGGCCTTCAAGAATCTTGAGAGAATGCAAATCCAAGAGAGTTGATCCTTGAAAGGAATCATAGATTGATTCTTTTCAATAATAAAGTTGAGTCCCCATTAATCTTCCTTGATATGTGGTCTTGCGAGCTTTCCATCGCCGAGTCATATCCGCAGGATCCCTTGATCTTTGGCTTTATTGATTCTTAGTGATTGCGTTTCCCTTTGATTTGGCACCTTCCAGTAATAGCTTCCTATTGGTTATTCTTGCCGGATCTTCATCGTCTCTTCCTTTTTCATCGCTGATTCTTTTCCTTGTTAGCTTCCATCAATCTCTGATTGATTGATTTCTTCCATCAATCTCTGATCTTCCTGACTAGTATTGCTTCTTGCATCCCTTTAGAATATTCTTTGAGTCCCTATACCAAAAGTGATTATATTATTTTTCATCATTGAAACTTATAATAAACATAACAGACTATTAAACTACTATCGCAAGGTATCTTCTCTGCAATCTTTTAAGCACAATAAAATCACCTTGCTTTTACGTACAATATAAATATTCTAGATGATTATAACTTTGGCTGGTTTGATTTAAAGCTTGCATTTGTGGCTATCAAATTATATATCTCAATTCAACGCATATGTATGAAGTTCGAACTGTCATTTTAACTTTAGACATTAGATATGAAGTTAGGATTTTACAATTTCAACTGCAGACTCGAACGCACTGAAATTTGAATCATCAACTCGCAATTTTAAACTTCAACCATATAAGTTTGAATTTAATTCGGAAGCAACTAACTATACTCCCTCCGGTCCACAATAAGTGACCAATTTGCCTTTTACTTTTTGTCCAAAATAAGTATCCATTTATATAATCAAGAAAAAATTTAATTTACTTTTCCAAAATTACCCTTATGTACGTATCCCTAAAAAGTCTTTTACTCCTCACATTAACTATGCTGTAATATTCAACTAAGGGTAGTTTAGTCACACTAATTATTTTTGTCTAAAATTTAGTATTTTGTTAATGGGTGTGCCCAAGGCAAATTGGTCACTTATTGTGGACCGGAGGGTGTAATAACTTACTCCTTCCATTCACTTTTACTTGTCCACTATGGACTTTGCACATCCCTTAAAAAATGATAAATGAACTGCATAATTTACCATGATACCCATATTGATTGATGCATATTTTTAATGAATTTGAGAAAATAATTTGAAATGAATAATTAATAAGGTGGGTATAACATGAAAAAAAATTGTTTATGCGAAAAGTGACAAGTAAAAGTGAAAATCTATTTTTAGAATATTAAACAAGTAAAAGTGAACGGATGAAGCAATAAACTTCAATTAGCTTTTTCGGAAGAGTGATCTGCACGCTTCCCCAACAAATTAAATAGGCTCCAAAAACTCAACATATTTCTAGTTGGCCCACATGAAAATTTTGGGGCATTTGCATCTATACCCAGTTTTTGGGCCACCTTTTAATTTATACCCGCTTTACAAAAAAAATTACAAGCGTACTCACTTTTCGCGTAACTTCAGACGTACGGCGCCTGAAGTAGCAAAAATTTATGTCTGAAGTTTGAACTTCAGAATTTTTTGCCTGAAGTTTAGCCTGACTTGCAAAGGCAATCACGCAAACTTCAGTTCATAAGCAAGGGCAAACTTCAATTCAATTGTGTATGTCTGAAGTTTGAACTTCATAATTTTTTGCCTGAAGTTTGACCTGACTTGTAAAGGCAATCACGCAAACTTCAGTTCATAAGCAAGGGCAAACTTCAGTTCAATTGTGTACTTCAGATATTTTTCTATGAACTTCAGTCATTTTGATATAAACTTGAGATATTTTGACATAAACTTCAGACATTTGGTTATGAACTTCAGATATTAGGCTAAGATTATCAAACATATTGGGTATATACTTCAGATACTAAAGTATAAACTTCAGACATTTGAGTATGAAGTTAGGCGCTGCTATTGGCGAACTTCAGATGCACAAGTCTGAAGTTTTATTTAATAATTCCAGTCCGGCGAGTGTGCGGGCAGAAGAGAAAGGCAGCTTTACCAATGAAACCATGTATTACCAAGAAACGCAAATTCGGAGAGCGAAGATGACTGCCATGAACTAAGAGATACAGTTCAGCGTGAACTCTTAAGATCCTAAACTGGGGAACACATCAGGAAAAAAAAAAAAAAGAGGAGGAAGAAAGGAACGCATAGGTCAGGAGGAAAAAGAGAAGGCGTCTGAAGTTGTTAAAATTAGGTAGGTTAAATAATTTTAAAAATATGGGTATAGGTTAAATAGGGGCGACCAAATAGGGCGCCCCGTGCAATTTTTACAAAATCAATATGCGGAACTATCCCATATTAATTATTAAGGAGTGCTTTCAGTTGAGGTGTCCTTAACTCACCGAACCTCGAACGTTGGTTATATTTAAATTGTTACTCCCTCCTCTCCATAATAAGTGATCAATTTGCTTTTTTATTTTGGTCCACAATAAGTATCCATTTATATAATCAAGAAAAAATTCAATTTGTTTTTCCAAAATTATCCTTATGTACGTATCCCTAAAAAATCTTTTACTCCTCACATCATATTTAGTTATATTTAGTCATACTAACTATTTTTTTCTAGAATTTTGTATTTCCTTGATAAGTGTGTCCTAGGCAAATTGGTCACTTATTGTAGACCGAAGAAAGTAACAAAGAAGAAAACGAGATTAGTACGGTGTTACAATAAATATTAAAAGTGTTTTTAAGTGTATTTAAATTAAGAAAAACCAAATCAAAAGCTCTTTGTCTTTCTGCACTTTGAAAGGAAAAAGAAAAAGAAAATAGCAATAGCGTGGAGATAATAATGCACCTAATATTACCAGCCAAGTTACCCCTTTCCACAACCCAAAAAAAAAAAAAAAAAAAAAAGAGTAACAATATCACTTTTATTGCAATCATATCTTTTGTTCGTAGAGGGGAAGATCACTTCTTTTGTGTGCACAAAGGGAAATCATATCTTTGTTGTACAAAAGGGAAGACATTTTCAAGTCGTATTCGATTTCTATACGTACTATTATTCTTTTTTTCTTTTATACACTCCAAAAATATTAGTAATATCTTTTTATTTTTAGAAAATATTTAATATTGACATACTTAAAATTTTATCCTTGACTTATAGGCTGTTTGGCCAAGCTTTAAAAATCAACTTATTTGAAAATTATATTTTTCAAAAGTACTTTTTGTGATAATCAGTTTGTGTTTGACTAATTAATTTAAAAAACACTTTTGAGCAATACTTAGTGTTTGACCAAACTTTTAGAAACTGCTTCTAAATATATTTTTCTCAAAAGTATTTCTAAGAAAAGTGCTTTGAGGTTTAATATGTATGTTGATGGCCCGCTTTTTTAAGTAGGTAGCCGATCAGGATCTATAATCATGATACATATAAAATAGTAGTCAATTTTTTTTGCCATCTATTTTTATTGTTAAAATAGTACGGGCTAGCCAGTTTTCGGACTGGTCATTCAAAAATAGCCAGCATTTACCAAGTCATTGAAAAATAGCCATTATTTTGCTGCAACAGAGACCGGTCCAGCATAATATACTGGAGTTCGGTGTACCTGTGTATGAACTTCCAGCATATTATGCTGGACCGGTATACTTTGCTGGCTCCAGTATAATATACTGGAGAATGGAGCACCGGTGCTCCAATCTCCGGTATATTATGTTGGACCGGTATATTATGCTGGAGTATTTTTTCGGATTTTGAACAGTGTTTTCGTTCAGATTTATCTTTACATGAAAAGTGGCTAAATTTCGATTACTTTTGAAACTGTGACTATTTTTGAATGACCACTTATAAATCTGGCTATTTTTAAATTTCTCCCATTTTTATTGCTCGAGTCCAGTAGAACCACACTTTAGTTCCGGTCAGGATCTGGCTACTCCATTATACCCTTGTCTCCATTTTCTCAAGTATATATTTCGACGTCCTCTTTATTTTTTAAAAGTTTGGATCATCATTAATTTATGAAAGTTTCTTCTACAACAACTTTTGAACTTCATGTAATATATTAGCGGTAAATGGCCAAATATATTCCTGTACTATAAGAAAATATTTAAATATATCATTCGTTATATTTTGGGTCCAAATATATTCCTGGCGTAATATTATTGGTTCAAATGTACCCCTCTTCTGTTAAGTTTGTCCAAAGTGGACATCCAATCCTACATGACACTGATATTTGATGAGGTAGGTGGCATCCATCTCAGCCGCCCTAATTTATATATAAAAGACAAAAATTTGAAATACAATATTTTTCGTGGTAGTGGTAATGGTGGCAATAGTGGTGGAGGGGCAGGAAATTTTAGTGGTGGAAAAAAATAGAGAGGGGTAAAATGGGTTAAGGGCACTGGGATGGCAAGTCATGTGGCATCTACCTCATCAAATGTCAGTGCCACATAAGATTGGATGTCCACTTT
Source organism: Nicotiana attenuata (assembly GCF_001879085.1). Lineage (NCBI taxonomy): Eukaryota > Viridiplantae > Streptophyta > Magnoliopsida > Solanales > Solanaceae > Nicotiana > Nicotiana attenuata. The sequence continues at coordinate 171,625 of NW_017670295.1, forward strand.
GGACAAACTTAACAGAAAAAGGGTATATTTGAACCAATAATATAACGGAAGGGGTATATTTGAACTCAAGGTATAACGAGAGGTACATTTAAACCTTTTCTGATAGTACAGGGGTATATTTGCTATTTTCCGTATATTAAGGGAAGAAGTATGTCTTATAATTCAAAATGAAGAAGAATTTCTCAAAAATAATCTTATCAGTTGTACAAGGGAAGATGCATAAAATTTAATAGTGAGTACTATAGGTAAATCATATAAATAGAGTACAAAGGGATTTTGTTTTTGTCCAAAAAGGAGGAATCTTCTTTATTGTGTGTACTGTATGTATAACATAAATGATTATTGTGCAGAGGGAAATCTTTCTTTCTTTTTTTTGTAAAAAGGGAACTGGTATCTTCTTTATTGTGGGTACGATATATCAAACCATATCAATTGTACAAGAAGCGGAAATCTTTTTATTTGCACAAAGTTGATATTATTGACAACACCACATTAATATTTCTGTAGGATCTATATAAAGGTTTCAGAGGATGTAACTGACAACACCACATTAATATCTCTACCAAATCCTGAGTATAGTAGTGGAGTCTTCTCTTTCCTTTGCAGCTTTGGACTTCCTACATTGTTACACTAAAAATCTTCTATATGTACCATTGTTACAGCAAATATTGTTACTATGTTGGAAGAGAAAGCAGCAAAGGAAAGGCAACGCTCCAATTGATCATCACTGTAAAACTGTCGGAAGGCTAAAGCAGCAAAGGAAAGAATCAATCAACTAATATATACTTGATGTTGTCTTTATTAATTACCTAATAATGTACCATATATTTGCACTTCTTTACTCTCTTTTTTTTCCTACTTTAATTCGGAAACAAATGCCTCCAGCAGTACACTGAGGCGACAACCATAACCATTGTTGATACCTATGAACAGAAAAGCGAAGCCCTTGAAAAAGACATGAATGCGAAATGATAACAGATCAGAACAAGAGGAAGACAAATTTGGGAAGAAAATTGTTATTCCTCCTTTTGTTTCTCAAAAAAATCTCACCGCTAGTGGTTTTAAGGTCGTAGACCAGAAAGAAGAGTAGGGATTTTAGAAGTACTAGTAGTATATTTCACTTTGATAATTCCCACTGTGCAGGAGTGTCTTTGGATTATGCTTATATATTTCCCAAATTTATTTTAAAAATTTTGATTTGGGTAAAGTTTGGTTTGAGGATGAAAATGTGTTTGGACATACATTTTCAAAACATACTTTCCAAATTTATTTTGGAAAAACATGTATATTATTAGTGTTTGTAAATATTTTGGCGGGATTTGGTATTTTACTAAAATATAGGCAAAATCTATGGCCAAATATGTGTTTGCCAAATAAAATCCAAATTTATTTTGACAAAATCTATGGCCAAACGGATCCTTATGAATGTGTAGTTTTCATTTTATGTCGCTACTGTGACATTCCTTTCAATATGTAGTTTAATGGTTTTTTTTCAGATTGAGCTGCTTTTTTGTGAAGTTTGCCTTAGGAGTGGAATTAGCACGAGGTTAGATAACTTCAGACCGTCTTTTGTGGGGAAAAAAAAAAGATAATAGCATTAGCGTCGAGATAATAATATTATATTGCACCTATGACCAGCCAAGTTAACCCCATATTTTAATCGGCAGGCATATTGGTTGTAAACAAATTAAAATCAGTTTTCAACAACAACAAAAAAAACTAAAAAAAAAAATATCACTTTTATTGTAATCATATCTTTTGTTTGTACAGGGGAAGATCACATCTTTTGTGTGCACAAAGGGAAATCATATCTGCATGAGGAAAGATATTGCGAGATTAAAAATGTTATTCCTTCCGGTTTAAAATAAGTGATTTTTTGGATGTTTTCATACAGATTAATAAATTCACCTTTTAGCATTAATTAGCAATAGAATTGACCATATTAACCTTTACTATCTCACATAAACACTCCTAACACATATTCCAACACTATTTACTCCAAGGACAATATAAAAAAAAAAATAATTAATTCATTCTTGAAATCTGGAAAAATCACTTATTTTGGACCACAAGAAAAAGACCAAAAAAATCACTTATTTTGGACCGGAGGGAGTACTGAATAACTTATACTTTGTTAGAGGGTGAAATAGATAAATTATTTCAGGATAAAACAATAAAATTGACAATTTCAAAATTAATACATATACCAAACAGTCAATACAAAAATAACACCGGAATAACTAATTCTAGTATAACTGATTTCAACGTAACTTATCTTCAAATAAAACATCCTTACAAAACTTGAACAGTATTAGTCCAGTTAGTCCATTTAACTAACAGTTCCTTCAAACTAACTGTATAATCATGTCAGTTGCACGACACATGACTTAAAAGAAGTCGAACATATTTCGAGTGTGTTTGGCTAAGCTTATAAGCCGGTCAGACTAGTTTATAAATATTTTTTGGCTTATTTACGCGTTTGATAAAGTTAAAAGTGCTTATAAACCAAGTGCTTATAAGTCAAAAATAAGCCAAAAGTCATAAGCTAGTCACCCACAGCTTATAAATTTTTAGCTTATAAGCACTTTATGTTTTACCAAGATTTTTACTATTTTATCCTTAAAATATTCCTTTTTAGAATAAAACTCCTACATTGATACTCACTGACTCAAGTATTTTTTTTCAACCTAACCCCCTCCCCTCCCCGCCTCTTCAAGTCTGCATTTCTCATTGATTATTTAAGATAATCAAATTTTCTATTCCTTTGCATAATTATATTTATATGTGATTGTGCATTAATCTTTGAACTGTATGTAATAAATAAGGACATATCAAATTTTTGGTGTATTGCTTTCTAAGTGTTGTGGTGATGAAGACAATGTTTGTTTCTCCTTAAATATTTTGTCATATTTAGGTTTATTTTTTAATGAGAAACTTTTGTCAATTTATTAATTATTATAACTAGTAATTATATGCTTATCATAAGATAAATTATATTTATCATAAAAATTATCTTATCTAAGCACAATTTATTTAAAATAAATTGACAAATAAAATATTATGTATTTGAATCGATATGGAATGTAAAATTTTGAAGAAATTGGCCTTTATAAGTGTAAGCAATTCTAAGGTTACTTAAGTCATTTTAGAAAAAAAGCTTATCAGCACTTTATTTATTAAATCAATTTCAGCATTTAAAAGTATTTTTCAGCACCTAATGCTTATCAGTTAATTTAAATCAGCTAATTCGAACGGGCTCTTCTTCTCCTCCGATTCCTTTTCTTCCCCCAATTCATTATTACCCTAACTTTATATAACCCTAACCGGGAAAATCCGCTAAATTTTTGTAAACGTAGAGGATGAGTAGTGCTCGGGCTATATATAAAGGACAATATTAGACTTATCCCTAAATTTTATGGATAATTTTAGCTTAAAATTCTTTATGTTTATTTTTTTTTTTTTGCTTTTTTTTTATAAAAGACAAAACAGATAAAAAACGCTGTCATTTTTGGTTATTTTACCTTTTTCTTAAATTAAAATGTAGTTATTAAAATAATGCTAGTGAAGGTTTAAATTTGTCTTCGTCAGTAGCTCTTGCAAAAAATCCTTTGCCGATTGCCCACTGTTCGTTGCAGCTGCTCTCAAGTCAGCAACTCTCGGCTGCTTCCACTGTCTGCTGCTAATGCTATCTATCTGAAAAGGTATTATTCTTACTCTCCTTTTAGTTATATTATATTATTTATTTATTTTCTGAAATTGATGTGTTTGTGCGTTTGGGGATGTGTATATGACTATCTATTTTATATGTTGCATGAGTTTAGGGCTGTGAAATTGATGTGTTTATGTCTTTGGGACCGTTTGATTTCGAAATGCGATTCTTCCAAAAGAATATCTTAACTGTGTATCTCTTGTTTGTTTTTGTAAGTACTCCAATTTAGGAAGCATTGTCACAAGATTTATAGCATATGTTGCTTCAAATTTATTGACATAGGTACTTGTTTTTCACCTAACATAGGTGATTTTCCTACTTCCTTATTGTTTCTGGCGAAAAATTAGGATCTGTACTTCTTTCTTAAAGTATTATATGTCCTATCTGCTCTATATAACAAGGCACCAATTATAAAAGTTTGAACATTCTTTGCGGAATTTCTGGTTACGCTGCTGGCTATATGTATATGTATTTAGATTATAAATTTTTTTACATGATTACTCCATGATGGCTTTGTCTAATTGTGTTTTGCACTTTAGCAGTGGAAAGAAAAACCGAAATATGAATCTCCTCTTTTATTATTTACTTTATGTCATCTTCTGCAAATTCTGTAACAACTTTCCCTGTGTTGCGGAGATTCAAATTAATAGGTATGATGCCATCCTCCCACTTGCTTGAGGATGAATTCTTACTTCTGTTAAGATTTATTTGTTTCATATTGTAGTGTATATATTCTGAATTTGAAGTGCATGATAATTATATCAACTTGTTCATTGAGCTACTGTGTTTTTCTTGTTATTTTGAGTCAATTTAGAAGCAGTTACATTTTGATATCTTGTACTGCAATGTGAAGTTGGTTCATCGAACAATGTTTGATTATAAAGATTTTTGAGCTAATATAAAGAATGGAGCAATGCCAACTCTCTTAGAGGGATTGTTCAATGACGAGTCATAAATAAAGTAAGGAAAATACTACGTCGTGATAGGGGTGATGCACATTCAAGTTGAGTTGTCTCACTCTCTGCGATTTCTTTAATGACCTCCTTCCTCTCATTATTCCACTTATACTATTATGCCTTTTTGATTTTTAACTATACATGTATGTAATTATGATGCAGGTAAAATGTTGAAACAACTAGTAACTGCACGGAACAAGTTACAAATGTCCCATCAGAAGCATAAAAAAGATTTGGAGAAGCGGGCAAACATTCACCAGAAGCTCATTTGCCTCCCTTACCATCTGGTCACAACAGAAAAAAATATGAGCTGTTTGGCTCGGCTAGCAGATGAGGAAGAGAAGCTTGTGAGGAAGATAGTTATTCCATCTTTTATTTCTGAGGAAAATCTCTTGGGTATTATTGAGATAGCCAATCATGCTGGTTTTGAAATCATAGGTGAGGGAAAAGCATAGAGTATTTCAGTAGTATATTACATTTCACTTTGGTTCAATTTATTCCTTTTCGAGTTTGATGTACATGATCGTTTGGTTCCACTTTTTCAAATAACTAATACTCGCATAAGATCTGCGGGAATCCGTGATAATTTTATGTGGGATAGAATATGAAATAAGAATGCAAGTATTAACAACATGAATTGAAAATATTAAGTAAAGAAAATAACCCTTCAAGTAGACCAATATTTTAGTCTGTTAAAAAAATAAAAGCACATTTAATTATATTGTATATTAATTTTTAGTACAACAAACCAAACATCTAGTAATAAATAACCCTTGCACTATTAATTACTGCATTACTAATCTTTGCATAACAATCTCAGCATTACTAATATTTGCATTATTGTACCTGCATTACTAATCACTGCATAAATTGCTTCTAAAGCAAATGACCCCTTTAATTTATTATATCTGGGATCAATGATGTATTATCTATCTTATTACAATGGATGGTTCCGTATTGATTTTTAGATGGCCAACCTTTCGACAGATCAAGTTCCAGAATGCAGTAGAGGACACCAATTTAACATCCACCCAAATATAACAAAGGTAAAGTCTCTTTGATCAGTCTCTTCATTCGTCAAATATATAACCGGGCACAAGTACTTAGTTCTTATGGCGACTACAAAATTCAATCTTGATTTCACTATCATAAGACAATTAGTTTTGCTGAGTTTCTCTTGGCTTGGTTAATGGAATTTTAGTTAATGAAGGTTCGGATTCTTTTTCGCATTCAGTTTAGAAGCTATTAGCTTTTGGCTTAAACTGTTGTGTTTTAATTTGGCTTCATTTATTGCAGTCTCATATCAAATTGTTTTGGGATGTATTCACGAAATTACGACTATATCGTGACCTTTCATTTTGGTATTGTTGTCACAGCATAAGCAAAATGATAGTTGCTATTCTAGCCATGTGGTAATGGAGGATACGTTTTGCCAGTTGCCATTATTATCAGAGTATGAGCAGCATAATAATAGTTGCTACTCCAGCCATGTAGTAATGGAGGATAGGCTTTCCCAGTTGCCAGATGAAATTCTTGTGTCAATTCTTTCTCAGTTGACATTGAGAGAAGCGGTGCGCACAAGTTCCCTTTCAAGTCGATGGCGATACCTTTGGATGCATGTCACATGTCTGAACTTTGATGTATTCTCAGAGTTCGGGGATAAGGCGTTGAATCTAGATTTTTGCGAAAAGGAAGGGCTGAGGCATATAAATTGGATCAATCATGTTCTGGATTTACGCAGATCTCATACTTTAGAGGAATTCAGTGTCTGTCTTCCTTTTGAAGGTAATTTCAAATGTGAAATTGATAAATGGCTCAAGTTTGCATCATCAAAGAAGGTTGAAAGCCTTGAATTATTCTTGCTAATTGGTTATTGGGTAGATTCCGATCGATATTCCATTCCCCTTGAGCTTTTAAGTCATGGAAGTAATGATGCTTCCCTCTTTGGCTTTGGGGCTCTCAAAAGTCTAACTCTAGCCGACATTGATGTGTGCAATCAAGTTGCCGAGATTTTCCTCTCCAGCTGTCCTCTTCTTGAACAGTTATCTATAATAAATTCTCGGGTATTGGAACATCTAATAATTGGTCCTTCCCTCAAGTTGAAGCATTTGGAAATATATCGATGCAGAATAGATTATTTGGAGATCTGTAATGCCAATCTTATCTCCTTTAGTTTCAAGGGAACGAAGCTAACTAACCTGTCTCTAGAGAATGTTTCTTCGGTTTCTTCGGTTGTGAATCTTCAAATTGAGATTTACCGTGAATCGCTGCCTATTCTCATTGATTTGATTGCAACAAAATTCAGTGAAGTGGAGAAGCTTTCACTTGAAGTTAGTTGTGGCCAATTGAGGGTAAGCAATTTCCCTCTTCCATAAAGAATAAAAGAAAGTTTTGGTGCCTTTTTTTCCTAGTCTTCCTTCTAATTATTTATCTTTTCCAGGCTCTTGATTTTCATCATTCTTTCCCGAAATTCAACAATCTCAAATGGCTTATATTGAGTGTTGTCGATGCAGTCGATTGCACTCTACTTGAAGTTACTCCACTTCTGCAGGCATCTCCATACCTGCAAATGTTCGAGATCAAGGTAGAGATTTATTTATTCATGTTCTTTTGAAATATGGTTAAACACGTCCTTTTACTTCTGATCTGGTGTCCACTCTTTTCGGACTCAACGAGAGTCGGGACCATGATCTGTCATGTCTTACTTGCTTTTGTATTTCTGGAAACTAATATTGGATGTTTGCGGAGGAATCTAGCACTATTATAGGATGTGCTAGTACTGTGTCTGATGATGGATTTGAGGGATTCGCATAATCTATACGTTGCCACACTAATTTAACCCTTTTCTTTGATTTAATTTCTGATTCAGATTATAATAAAGAAAGATTTACTATATTTCAGAATATAATTCTATTTGTATTTCTTTTTTCTTTTTCAGATTGACTGGTCTGATACAAGGATCTATGGTGGAACTATTCTACCGCTACCTAGACATATTCTGTACCAACATCTCAAAGTGGTCCGATATGAAGGTTAGGGGTGTTCATGGTTCGGTTTGGATCGGTTTTTCCCTTAAAAGAAACCAAACCAAGTAAGTCGGTTTTTCAAATATTAGAACCAAACCAAACCAATTAAGTCGGTTTTTTCTCGATTCGGTTTATGTCGGTTTTTTCGGTTTTTTCGGTTATTTGTCGGTTTTTTCTTAAATATAAGACATACACTACCAAACACATATTCCGGCGACCACATTTTCAACGTAACACTATCAAATCAATTGTCCTTTGAGAAATCTATTATTTACCAAGATATATTGATGATAATTGAATCAAATAGTGATGAATAATTTAAGGACTCAATTAAAAATATATTATTTTTAACATGAAATGAATTGTTACACTTAACAAAAGAAAACTACCAATCAAACTAGGATGTAAAGGTAAAGAACTATACTAAAAGTGCAAAATATTAACATTTACCATTAAATTTTTGAAACTTTGTATAAAAATATACATATATATAAGTGTAATAATAAATTTGAAACAGCTACTCCTATAGTCGGTTTGGTTCGGTTTTTTTCCGTTTTTTTTTTCTGATTAAAACCAAAACCAAACCAAATTCGATCGGTTTTTAAAATTCAAAACCAAAACCAAACCAAACCAAAAAGTATCGGTTTTTTTGGTCGGTTTGGTTTGGTTTTCGGTTTGGTTCTGTTTTTCGGGTTTTTATGAACACCCCTAATGAAGGTTATCTTGGCGGTACAGCTGATGAGGAATTGATAAATTACCTTGTCGAAAAATCTTTAGCGCTTGAGAAATTCATCGTTAGCCCTTGTGATCAGTCATATTCCAAAGTTGAGCGAAAAGCCAGAAGTCGGGCTTGGCGACAGCTACAAGGAAAATTTTCCAAAGGAGTCGAGCTGGTGATCCTTTAAATCACCCTCTGAGCACTATAGCTATGACTGAGTTGAATTACCAAGATTTATCAGTAGCAGCTATGATTTACAAGCACTCTAAATTTATGCTATATCCAATACTAGGAGCAGATGCAGTGATTTGGTGTAGTGTTTACTTGTTTTCGTATATTAGACGTTCTCTATCAGTGCTACCTTTAATATCTGTAATTTCCTATTCCAGTTTTCAATACAATCTATCTATGTTAACCGTGTGATTTGGAATAGTGTTTAATGTATTCATAGAAAGTGGGCAAAATCCAATGCAGCACTTCTGTCATTTTTTAACTAGATGTGTATTCGCTGGAGTGGATACATATGTGCTTTAGTAATAGGATTACAAACATAGAAACTTGTATCAGAACTACCTACTCTAACACTCCATACTTCCCTTGAATACTCTTGTGATATAGTGGAACATTTTGTTATCATGGAGAGTGAAAAGGCCAATGCAGCAAAGAACGACTATAAAATGTGTGGATAGATATTTAGAAGTTACTGCGTTTTTTAGCGTGCATGGACAGGTGTGAAAGAATTTGAGCATCCAACCCAAAACCTTAAGGCAATGGACATGCAGAAGAGAAATGATATTCCCATTCGGACCAAGGCAGAACTATTACTTGTTCAAATAACAATTAAGGCGACCCTTAAACAACCAATGACGAACAAGTGCATTTCTTTAACAAGAGGTTCAATGAGAAGCTAGCCTAGGCCGGAGTCAGCATAGGATGAAACAGACGGCCCTAATCTTGTTTTGGCTTTGCAATTTATTGGGTTGTGGTCTGTGAAAAACAGACTTAAGAACTCTGGACTAGCATTTCAGCTTGAATTCAGAACAAATCCCTCCAAGATAACAGAAGTAATAGAAACCTTTATAATCTAAAGATTCAATCTGACAGTTGAGAATACACCCTAAAGATGTAAAAACATTATTATTACAATGCCAACAGAAGAACATACGAGTACATCGATTACAAGAACATGAAGGAAAACCAAGATACATCCTTCAGTTTGATATTCACTTCTTCTTGGCAATGAACAAACCCCACCTCTGCTCGCCAGATGAACTCCTGATTAGCTTGGCCTTCCAACCTCCAACTATTTCATTGTAATCTTGCTGTAAAATTAATATCAGAAACAAAAGTTAAGAAGTAATCCTTGACCCCACAAAAAGGGAAATTACAAAATGATCAACAACAACAACAACCACCCAGTGTAATCCCACAAATGAGGGTCTGGGGAGGGTAGGATGTGCGCAGCCTTACCCCTACCCTGGAAGGGCAGAGAGACTGTTTCCTATAGATCCTCGGCTAAAGAAAGGATGGAAAAATTACAAAATGATCGAAGATGATAATAAATCACTCACTTCTGAGAACTCCTGGATAAATGAATCTCTTTCCTTCTCCACAGTATTTAACTCCTTTTGGAGAACATTAATGAACTGCAATAAGTAAAAATCTTTTAGGTTTGTCTCAATATCTTAGCTAGCATTCATATGCAAAGAAAACAAGATCTGCAGAACACACCTGTTCAGTTCGATCCTCAGCAATAACTTCGTCAAAACCAGCATCTCTGAGCATCTATATTAAGGGAAGAATGCATAAGAAGCACTGTCATACAACCTGTAGAAAGATCTGAATAATGCAGGTTAGAATGGATTTATACCTGGCCATATTCTGCAACATCATGTAAATCATAACCCCTTTGCTTAATATACCCTGCAAATTCTTCTGATGCTGGTCCTGGGCTTTTGCAGTAATCGCTTATGAGGACTTTGCCTCCTGGTTTCAGCCACCTGTAGAAAGATCTGAATAGCGCAGGTTTGTCCTGAAAATACACCATGATTTAACCGTAAGCAAACAAATAAAACAGCCACATAGAGAAGGCGATTCATGTAGAAACGATTTTTGAGGATTCATGTTGAAAGAAAGGAAATTACTTGGATGTGAAGGATAGTGTCACGACTGTATATCACATCAAATGTGCCATCAGGATATGTTTTCTTTGTGCAATCAGCAACCTCAAATTCAACGGCACATTTGAGACCAATAGCACGCTCAAGAGCAAAAGATATCATGTTGATTGAGAGGTCAATAGCAACAACATGAACATCATAATTCTCAGCCATGTAAAAGTCACCTCCACCTATGCCACAGCCAACATCAAGGACTTTTTGGCCAGGTTGAAGATCCAACATGGAGACAAATTCTTTTGTGGTATCTGCTCAAGATTAAATGCCTAATCAGCAAAAACTAGATAAAGCACAGAATATAGTAGGATTAAATGATTTTGAGTGGACAAGCAAATTAAAGTTAAAGAAGAGAACTTGCAAGCAGACAGGAGATAACAAATTAAAAAAAATGAAAACTCTTAGGGAATTACCAACTCCTCCGGTGCTCACATAACCTTCTCCAAAGACGCGTTCATATCTCAATATGCCACTACACTTGTATTGGACATTGTCCAGAAAACGCTGGAATCCCCTGTCTTCCTCAGAATTAACTTTCTGCCATAACCAACAAATCTGCAAGATGCGAGCAGCAAAGGGTGCACTGATTGGATGTTCGCGTTAATAGTAAATAACAAAAGGCGCAATGAGGGAAGAAAATCTATATACCTGATTCTGGTTCTTTTTGTTTTTAACATAAGCTCCAATGCACTTGCAACCGATGAGAGAAAGTTCAAATGATTTTCCATCACCAGCATCTAAATGGCATTCCTTAAAAACCTGCATACGAGTAAAGGACTCGAGTAGGTTAAGCCAAGCAAAACAAAGGCAATGATTGTTTACGCGACAGATGCACCAACACCAAAATCTTTTATGCTGTCATAAAAGCAAGGACTTGGTTAACAATTCTTTAACAGAAAAACAGGTTATGACTTCTATTTGGCTATTAATTAATTAGAAATCCTAATAAACTTGCATAAAGAGATTTATTTTATTTTCTTCGGAAATTTAGGAAAAAAGAAAAGAAAACACACTTCTGAAGCGTGATAACAAATTTTATTCCATGGAGCCAAGTAGTTGGTCAAATATACTTCATGCACTGATTTAACTGGAAGTGCCAAGAAATAACAAGTTTCTGAGATCAACATGGAGTTTGCTCATAGTATTTTTCCGATGGGAAAAAATGGAAGAAAAGTTTAGACCTTTGTATAAAACCTAGGCTCCCGATAATGGGTTGGGTTGTTCTTTCGCTTGTGGTCTCCTGATTGATGGAAGCATGACTCCCTGAAAAATATGTAGCCTCCAACTTTCAACCATTTTACCATTCTCTCCACAAGACTCTGGACCTGCAATCAGGCAAAAAGAAACAGTTTCAAGTGTTAAAGTGGCAACTCAAATTGATTAGTGTAAGAGCAAGAGATATCCCTAACATTGTTATTTTACCATCAAGTTATCATCTTACTGATCTAAACATGGGAGAAGTAGTCAAACTAATTATTAAATGTACATTTGTTGAAAAAATATGCACTCGAAATCTACCATTAGGCGATCACTCATAGTAGCTTTTATGCTACTACATATGGGATAAGTAGTCAAATCACAAATGAATCATAAAACTCACTAAAATTGTTGAGAAAACCAGTTATATAAATGTTTTTGGTGTCAAACAGGACTAGATGCAATTATAGACCAACTTTTTGCATATTAAACCACTTTCATGTTCTCAAAATTGCAGATTTGCAGGTGGATGGAGTTTCAGATCAAATTACTTTGCATAATCCTTCTTTTCAGAATGTTTTAGCAAGGAAAAGAGGATTCATTTTGATTATCTATGCTGGTCACTTGCCCAGACACTGACCGAACAGTTCTGATATTAAGCGTAGATGCAAAATATCCTATTACTTATGTTCTTGCCTAATCGTGACTCGTACACACTTCTGATATAAAGATGAACCTTCTTTAAAAGTTTGCTTAAATTTTAACAAACTTAGGAGTTGAGTATTTGCTCTTTTCTACTATCCTGCCGAAGGAATTGTCCCTGCCTCCTCCTAAACTTGCAGGCAACTCGGGTCATCCATTTCAAGTAACGTGCATCTCTTACGATTTTTTCAAGCAAAAGATCAGGCAGAAGGTGAAAACAAAAGTACCTCTTCGTCAGAAAGATACATCAGTAGCCAGTTTGAAAATATCAAGTCCACTGATTCAGGTGAAAACTTTAAATCTGGAGAAGTCACATCAGCACACATAAACTTGACATTCTTATGATGCTTATTGATGCTTTCATTCTGCAATAAGCAAAACAAAAGATGAGGAAAAAGAAAAATTTATTCAGTCAACTTATCATCACTTAAGCATCCATTAACAAGAGAACCTTGAACAAACTCAGTCACAGCCCCCATAAAAAGAGACAGAGAATGTAAATGTCACGAACCTTTTTAATTGCACTTTCAATAAAGTCCAATGCTATAAGCTGCCCAGCATCCTTGGCTAATTCACCAGTGAAACGGCCAATACCAGCACCCAGTTCTAGCACTGATTTCCCTTCATATGATGGGAGTAAAGAGAGCACCTAAAATGACCATTCACAAGTTTCAAATATTTGTCACATGTCTAACAGCAAACCATGTCAAACTCGCAAAACAAACTAAACTCAACGTGCAATTCAAGAACAAACTCAAGTAAAAACAATATAAAAGCAGCCTGTTAAAGTGAAAATTAGAGTAACTTTTGCATATGTAGTAACATTAGATATATATATATATATATATATATATATATATATATATATATATATATATATATATATATATATCTGCATTGGCTCAAGACAATAAGCAGCTAAAAGAAGAAACAGGCTGTATATTAAAACAGATCACTCTAATTCATATATGGATAGCAGCATACATAACCATCAAACTTCTCCATGCAAGAAGGTTTGGATTAATTCCCACCCCTAGTTACTCCTTACTGACAAAAAAAATAAAAAAAGAATGAAGATTCCCACCCATAGTTACTGAAAAGCAGTGGAATTAGACGGATCAAAACTCCTCTACTTGTTGTAATACAGTGCAAATGAACTGGGCAAAGTTTTCCAGATCGCTAGTATAACTTCCCGTTAAGCTTCTCAATTAAATATGGGGATGCACAAGGTAATTCTTGACAACTACGAGTTAAGGAGATCACAGGGAAAAACACACTAAAACTATAACTTTAGCCTAAATGTTAGTGCCAGCTCCTTTTGTCACTAGATATGACATAAATTATCATGGTTTTTTTTGCTGTTGGTATTCTTCCACTATATGCACCCAAGGAAAAGACTAGTAACTATGAAGGAAAACATAAACCAAGGATCATGTTAGTAAAACCAAAGTTCCTGTGATCACAATAAAGAAGTGCAATCTTTCAGAGAACACCTTTTATCTAATGATCAAACGAAGCCAGCGAATAGAAAGAAACTATTGGATCCAACATTTGGGACAACTGAAATGTTCAAGCATCGCTATTCAAGGGGTCATAAGCAAGCACCCTTGCTTTTTGTTAACTGGAGGCAATCATATGGTACCTGCCGTCATTCAAAATTTTATGACTTTGCTCTTTGTAACCAAAAATTGTTTAAAGATTGACCTCTACATGTTTTTCTCTCCTTTTTTTCCTCCTTTTTTCTTCCTTCTTGGGATGAAGAAGTAGTAAAAATTAGCATGTGTCAATTGAAGTCCCAAAGTTGCGAATCCTCCTTAAAGCGCACAGATCTTGCAACTTAGGATATATCAAAAGGAACAATGTCCAAATGGAAAGCTCCAGTAATATCAAGCAAGAAACAGATCTAAAGAATCATTAATTAGTTAGACAGATTACTTTGTCACTAATTTCTCTCCTTGATGCCTACAGTAAATAGCTTTGATTGGGAAGAGGTGTGACAAATTAAAAATTAAGGTTTATTCTCACTTTTAAACAGAGAACTGAACATAATATTGATTCTTAACAGTAAAATGTGTACTCCATTTCAGATCAATCAACAGTAAAATCAAAATTTAACAAATCTTGATTAGTTGTTAGTTTGTGAGACAACAGGGTAGGTGGTATCAGGTCATTATATCAGACAGCAAATAAATGATACATAATATCAAAACAACAATTAAGCACTACACCACCTTATTTGGCAAAATAATGGGCATATTCTATTATTGAATATTCATGAAAATGACTCAGAAATAGTACTTCAAAACTAAGACCACAAAAAGAATATCCTTATCCTAAACAAATAAAAAAAATGAATCATACAAGGAATGAGGGAATCAAACCTTGTTTGAATAACCCTTTGACTAGTTATAATTTGAATAGAAAAAAATAACCCTTCAAAATCTCCTGTGTTTTATTACCAATCTCGTGTGTTATTTTATCGAGCTCCAGTCATACGACAACAACAACTAACAAATAGGGTCTGAGGAGGATAGTGTACCTTATCCCTACCTGTCAGAACGACATATAACTAAAAGAACATTTGTAACGAGCCACAAAACCGATCTCCCAGAAATCAATGTAGAGAAGAAGGCAAAAATTGATACCTCGGGCCTCTCTTCTTTGTCAAGATCAGCTGCTTTAGAATCAAGCATCATAGCCTCAACAGTGAGTTCCGATGTGTGCTCGATCCAATAATTCTTCTGAACATCACGTTCTTGTCCTGTACACAACACATTCATAATCAAAAACAGTAATAATAGATGTCCCAAACAAGGAATAATCACATTTTAATGGCTATATAATCTTCATTTCATTTCAACAAAAAGAAAGAGAGCAAGGAACCACTCAAACCTGAAGAAGCAGTAGCAGCAGCAGCAGCAGAAATAACAGGAGCCATAGTTTGGGATATTTGATCAAGAACACGAAAATGTTATAATCTTTTTAATTAATTTTTAAACAAGATTAATTTAATTAAGACAATGTGGGGGTTGGGTGTATGTTACTAATGACCCTCAACGGCAGTACGGGATCTAGAAAAGGATCTTGATCTACGGTTATTGCTTCTGCCTTTCTGCTGCATCAGCTAACGTATAATGCTCTTATGGTTTTTGTTATAGGCAGTGGTCTATCTATTTATAGGCAAAGAAATGAAAAAAGATGACCCCCCACCCCCCTACGTAGCTATTATTTT
This sequence comes from Nicotiana attenuata, assembly GCF_001879085.1. Taxonomy (NCBI): domain Eukaryota; kingdom Viridiplantae; phylum Streptophyta; class Magnoliopsida; order Solanales; family Solanaceae; genus Nicotiana; species Nicotiana attenuata. The sequence goes on from NW_017670295.1 coordinate 187,339, forward strand.
TGGTATTTTGTGTAACAGAAGGAGCAGAGGTTGATTGTTTGAAATGGTGGTGAATTTGAGAGGAGGGGAATCGTAGAGACGAGAGTTGGGTGGGTAGGTGGTGGGGAAGGATCTGTTATGACTAATGGCCCTATGCCACGTGACGTTCCTTTGGAGATTCTCCTTAATTAAATAGTGCATATATATATATATATATATATATATACATATATATATATATATATTAAAATTAGTGTATAATCTAGGTATATTGGCTAGCGAATGTAAATATTTTTGGTTGACAATATTTATTTTGATAAATGTATAATATATGATTATTATTCATGTCCTTCATCTAAATCCATCTCAATTTAATATTAAAAATGAGAAGCTTCTATCGTAAAAATGTTCTCTATATCATGCAATTTTTTCGGGAATTATAATAGAATCGAACCCGCACTTATATATATTATATACATAAAGGACTTCCGTCAATATCTTTGACTATGGTGGTAACTTTGAAATTAAGTGGAGATGGGGATCTGACGATCATCGAATTAAAAATCTAATGTGCATATCGTTGCTATTGTTCCATGAGTATAGTAAAGGAAAATTAGTGTTAAAGCTAGCCCTAGGGAAGCCATTAGAGAGCTCTGAGATGTTAGTGAAGAAGAGGAAGATTCTAGAGAGAGAAAAAATTGTGAGATTCTCATTCAGTGTGTTAAACGTATGTACAGTAACTGTGCATATATAATAATGCACTTAACTAACTAACTAACTCTCTACACATGTGCTAATCAACTATTCTAACTACTTCTAGAAGTGTACATTTTAAATAGCTTACTGTACAAATCTCTACACTCACCCTCAAGTTGAGCATGAAAAATATTTTTCATTCACAACTTGGAAACTAAAACTGCATGTTGACGATGCCCCAATGACTTTGTCAAAATATCAGCTGGCTGTTCTTGAGTAGCTATATGTGCAGTCCTTATTAACCCTTCTTGTATCTTCTCTCTGATGAAATGACAATCAATGTCAATGTGTTTTGTTCGTTCATGATATATAGGGCTTGCAGCAATCTGTAGAGCAGCTTTGTTGTCACAATATAAGTCCATAGGTAGTTTGACACAATATAAGTCCATAGGTAGTTTGACACTAACTCCTAGTTCTTTCATCAGTCCATTCAACCATGTTAGCTCAGCTACAGTGTGAGCCATGCTCCTATACTCTACTTCAGCTGAACTTCTGGATATGGTGCTCTGCTTCTTTGCCTTCCATGAGATCAATGTTCCCAGCTTGACACAGAAGCCTGTTATTGACTTCCTTGACATGGGACAAGAGGCCTAATCAAAGTCACAAAATGCCTCTATTTTTTCTTCACCTCTGCTTGACATTAGTAGCCCAAGACCTGGTTGTTTCTTGATGTATCTCACTATGTGCAGAGCAACTTCATAGTGAGATGCCTTTGGTGCATGCATGAATTATCTTAAGCATTGTACTGCATATGCAATATCTGGCCTAGTGATGGTTAAGTACAACAGTTTGCCAATGAGTCTCTGGAAGTTGTTTCTGTCCTGTAATGGTTCATCTGCACCAATTTTCTGCACACATTCATCATATTCTGTACTTGTTAGCTTCAGATTTTGTTCCATAGGTGTGTTATTAGGCTTTGCTCCTGACAGTCCTGCTTTTGAGATCATCTCTAGAGCATATTTCCTTTGAAACATTAGAATGCCTTCTTCAGATCTAGCAAAGTCCATTCCCAGAAAGTATCTAAGCTCTCCAAGGTCCTTCAATTTGAAACTTTTATGAAGGGCATTTTTAGCTTGGTGTATTTCTTCCAAGTCATTACCCATGACAAGCAAGTCATCTACATATACAAGGATAAGTACAAACTTGTTATTAGTGGTTTTAGTAAACAAGGAATAATCATGTCTGCTCTGCTGAAAACCAGAGGATAATAAAGCTTGTATCAGCTTCACATTCCATTGTCTAGAGGCTTGTTTTAAGCCATATAAGGATTTGAGTAGTCTGCACACCTTATGCTCCCCCTGACTACTAAATCCCTGAGGCAGATTCATATACACTTCCTCAGCAAGATCTCCATCGAGAAAAGCATTATGTACATCCATTTGGTACACATGCCAATGTCTAAGGGCAACAATAGCTATAACAGTCCTTACTATGGTCATCTTGGCCACAAGGGAAAATGTATCTTGAAAGTCAATTCCTTCTTGTTGGGTGTAACCCTTAGCAACCAATCTAGTTTTAAATCTCTCTACAGAACCATCAGTATTATACTTAATTTTATAGACCCATTTACAACCTATGGGGACCTTAACAGGTGGCAAGTCAACCACATCCCAAGTATGATTTTGTTCTAAGGCTTCAATCTCAAGGTTCATAGCCTTAATCCATCTATCATCTTTAATGGCTTGTGAGTAAGAAGTGGGTTCAATATCAGCTGAGAAAGAAACAAGAAAAGACTGGAAGTGAGTAGGGAGGTGAGAGTAAGAAACAAAGTGATTAATAGGATAAAGACATGCACTAGAGGTGGAAGGTAAAGGAGGGTTAATGTAATCAGTCAACCAAATAGATGGTTTAAGTGTTCTGCCAGATTTTCTGGGCAACAAGGAATCAGTAGGAGGATTAAGAGGAGGATCAGAAGAAATAGGTAAACCATCAGGGGGAACAGAAGTATGAGGATGAGGAGAAGGAATAGGTGAACTACTGGACTGAGCATAATCATTAGGAAGAGCAATGATGTCACTGGAAACAGAATTGTGGTCAGGTGTGTGAAGTGGCAGAGGATCAGAATTAGGAAATAGAGGAGAAAAAATAGAAGATGGATCAGAAGTAGCAAGAAATTTACTCCTGTGATGTTTGAAGGGATATTGATTTTCATGAAATATAACATCCCTGCTAACTATGAATATATTGGCTTCAATGCCATATATTCTATATCCCTTTTGAGCAGCAGCATAGCCCATAAAGACACCAGGGACAGATTTAGGAGTGAATTTGTCATGAAAATCTAGTTTTGTGGCATAAGATAAGCATCCTAAGGTTCTGATGTGGGAAAAAACAGGAGGTTTACCATGAAAAATCCCATAAGGTGATTTTTCATGCAGAATAACACTTGGTAGTCAATTGATGATGTAAGTATCAGTAAGAATGCAATCCCCCCAGAACTTCAAGGGTATGTTAACCTGGAACCTGAAGGCCCTTCCTACTTTTAGGATATGTCTGTGTTTCCTTTCCACAACACCATTTTGTTGTGGAGTGTGTTCACAACTACTCTGGTGAATGATCCCTTTAGTTTTGAAAAGATTAGAGCTGAGGGTATTAAAGAACTCATGGCCATTATCTGATCTAAAGGCTTTAACAGTGGTTGAGAACTGATTTTCAACAATGTGTAAAACTTCAGTTAAAATGACATACACATCACTCTTTAATCTCAAGAGAAAAGTCCAAGTCATTCTTGAATAGTCATCAACAAGAGTAAGAAAATATTTGAATCCATTGTAAGTAGAGACTCTATATGGACCCCACACATCCATATGTACAAGTTGAAACACACAATTAGATTTGAAAGTACTAACAGGGAAAGGTAGCCTAGTTTGTTTAGCTAGTGGGCATACAGGACAGTGACAAGTAGAAATACAGGATAACTGTTTATTATATCAGGGATCCTTTTCAAAACTGCAAGGGGTGCATGACCCAACCTTTGGTGCCACAATACACTTGAGTTTGACTGAACTGAAGCAGACACATGATTAGAGGCAGAAGTAGTAACAGGTGTTGAGGGATTGAGGATGTAGAGACCACCCTTGAGTTTACCAATCCCCTTCACCATGCCACTGAAGAGGTCCTGAAAGAAACAAAAATCAGGATAGAAATGAACTGAGCTGTTTAACTCTTTTGTATATGTAGAAACAGAGTCGATTAAATTGAAATTCAGGAACATAAAGAACATCATAAAGGACTTCTGAGTTAGGCAAGGTACATGGTCCAATATGGGTAACTTTAGTACTATTTCCATTTGGCAATTGTACAGTAGGTGATTTAAGCTCAGGTACATGGTATACTGATGATAGTAGATGTAAGGCAGAAACTATGTTTAAAAGCCCCGGTATCTATAATCCAAGGACCTTGGTTAGTGGTAGAATTACCTGCCATGTTGGTTGAGGCTTCAGGTCCCTTCTCCTTATTCAACCAGTTGAGAATTTGTTGATATTGTTCAGTTGGAACAACATTCCTATGTAGTCCAGTGTTAGCCTCCTCTCCAACAGTCACATTATGTGCTACAACTGCTGATTGTTCATATGGTCCTCTTCTCTTGTTGTTAACTTTGAATCCAGGAGGGTATCCCATCAATTTGTAGCATCCTTCCCTCGTATGGCCCTTCATTTTACAGTAATCACAGTACAACCCAGCATTTCTCTTAGGTTTAACATTGAAGGCATTAGCAGAAGCTAGTGCAGCATGGTCAATATCCACAGGAGCACTTCCTAATATACCACCCTGTGTTGCTAAACCACTGTTCTTCCTCTAACTCTCTTCCTGAATAATCATGGAGTAGTCTTGATCAAGAGAGGGTGTTGGATGCATCATGAGAATTTGGCTCCTTTGTGGTGCATAAGTGTCATTCAATCCCATCAAAAATTTCATGAGTTTCTGTTGGCGTAAATATTCAATAAATGGTCCTGACCTCTCACAAACACAAGGCTCTGGAATCAACGACTAAAATTCATCCCACAAATCATTTAGGTTTGAAAAATATACTGATACACTAGAGACTCCCTGTACCAACGAGCTAATCTCCATATCCATATGATAAATTTTGGTTGCATTTACCTTATCAAATATGGTTTTCAACACAATCCAGACTTTCTGTGCATTTGAGGAGAATACAATACCCTTTCTAAGCTCCTTTGCCACCGAACTCATTATCCATGACTGAATAATTGCATTGCATCGATCCCACTGACACAATTGGAAGGCATTGTCAATGTACAGATCTCTGGTACACGTTCCATCAATAAACCCCAATTTATTCTTCCCAAGGAGTGACATTTTCATAGATCGACTCCATTTCGAGTAATTTTCAGTTCCTATGAGCAATTGTGGAACGATCTGTAAACCAGGTGTATCGGAGGGATGTACATACAAAGGATCATTGCAATCAATGTGTTGATTGTTTGCATGTGAAGATCCAGCTGTGTTATCAACTGCTTCATTCGCCCTTGAAGACAGTTTTCGAAGTTTTAGGGCTCAAAAATTGAGCTTGAGAGACAGTGATGAATTTCAAAGAATTTTCACTCAAACCTTAGAGAAATCGAAGAAGAAATAGAGGAATTTTGAAGATCGGAGTCCGTCAATCATAATCGCTGATCACCTACGCTCTGATACCATGTTAAAGCTAGCCCTAGGGAAGCCATTAGAGAGCTCTGAGCTGTTAGTGAAGAAGAGGAAGATTCTAGAGAGAGAAAAAACTGTGAGATTCTCATTTAGTGTGTTAAACGTATGTATAGTAACTGTGCATATATACTAATGCACTCAACTAACTAACTAACTCTCTACACATGTGCTAATTAACTATTCTAACTACTTCTAGAAGTGTACATTTTAAATAGCTTACTGTACAAGCACTAATCTCTACAATTAGAAAAGAGTGAAATATGTTTGATGAATTTGAGCCTTACACAGGAGTACAGGACGAAATTGCAACTCCAATCTCAATATTGCACTTGTTCGGTTACGTTGAAAAAAGGACTCTTGTGGCATAGTGATGAGAAATAACACCAAAGCTCCACCCAAAAGAGGACCCGGCGGGTGGGGGGGGGGGGGGGGCGAAGCTAGTACTCCCTCCGGTCACTTTTACGTGGCATCTTTTGACTTTTCACGCCTTTTAAGAAATAATAAGTGAAGTGTATAATTTACCATGATACCCATATTAATTGATGCATATTTTATTGATATGAGAAAATGATTTGAAATGAGTAATAAATATTATAGGTAAAACAGAAAAAAATTTGTTGTCTTCTCTTGATATGCGTAAAGTGTCAAGTAAAAGTAAACATCTATTTTTAGTATTGTTTCACCAAAGAAATAATATTTTGGATAAAACTAGAATTTGAGATGAAAAAATCGGGTTACTGATAATCAAGAGACCAAAATAATAATAGGCTTTCTGAGAATAATAATAAAGCAGTAAACAAAATTTCTTATTTCAGTATGATGTAAAAGATATCCTTTTCCCAATACAACTTCCTCCTTTTATAGTTGATTCTAGGTAAAGGAAATAAACCTAAGCTTTAATGAGACAATTATGGACAATAAATGACATTAAATGAGCCGTTACACAATCATTCCTATTAAATACCAATTTTCTAACGTATCAGGTATTTAATACTGAATTTGGACTCCTTTTTGTCTTCAGATTCATGTCTTCAATGCCTTTCGACCCACTGGCTTTAAATGACTTCGAATTGGTACGAGACTCGTGTCTAAACTGCTTCTCGTGCCTATTTCACTTCTTCTTCCCGTACCTGTCATTTACCGTACCTTTTTCCCAATTGTTACGCTTTGACCACTTGTCCAGTCCACGTGTCACGCCACGTCATCTTCAATATAAATTCAACTTTTTTTCCCAATACAGATAGTCCCCCCACTTTCCATATATTTATCAATTAAATAATTGGGAAGTGGACCTTCGTAAAAAAGGAATTTTTGCCATAATCAATGCGTATGACAATATTGTCGTCTCAATTGTCTTTTCCATTTAATGTTTTGCCCATGTGTCACCTTTTGATTGATTCTGCTATTTTGCACCCTTTTTCAAAGCTTCGTTAATCCCACTATTCACGAAGTGATAGTTGCCTTTATTAGAGGCTTTCCATCATTACTCTTCTAAGTTTGACGGTTGTCATCATATACATACTTAACCTTTTCTTCCTTTGTCCTCTTCTCCATAAATCTTTAGCAAACGTTTTTCTTCTTTACTTTTGCTCTCCTTCGATTCATCTTTGCTCAACAATGGCGTCTCCAAACCCTAACCCTAAAAGAGTTCCAATTTTAGACAAATTCCCCAATGCTCCTGTTAGACATAGAAGAGACAGAGGGGGCAGACTTCGTACAGGGTTAGAATCTACTCGAGGCGGCTCTTCTGGTTCTTCTTCTAGGAGTTCTATTCTGAAAACTCCTTCTTCTAAAGGTAAAGACATTCCTGATTCTTCTTGAGAACCTTTAGTTGATGAAATCGTACCAAATGATTTATCTTTTGTAAGTGATAGACAATCTCTTCAAAAGCAAGTTGCTGGTTTAGAAAAAACTGACACCTATCCTACATTAGTGACCGAACTTACAATCCCTACCATCAGAGGAGATTGTAACTGGAAAAATAGTCTTCGAATGTCAATTCCTTCCATAAATCAAAGAATTTCTTCTTTTAGGATTGGGTACTCTTTTGTTTATACTTACCCTTTTACTTTGGGTTTTAATCCCCCAATTGACCCAGTCATCCTCGATTTTTTTCGTTTCTTTAATATTTGTTTGGCCCAAGTTGGTCCTTTAGTATGGAGAGCAGTGGCTTGTTTGAGATATCTTTCTACCAAAGCCACTGTTGATTTCACCTTTTCTCACCTTATCCATTTATACCATCCTAATTTAATACGTCATGGAGTTTTTACCTTAACTGCGAGAAGCAAGAAGGTTTTGGTAAGCACAGAAGATGACAATGATCGTGGATGGTATGCCCGTTACGTTGCTGTGCGTACGGTGGATTTACTTGGTGAAACAAATATTCCCTTCCTTGAGAAGTGGAATTTTGCACGTAAGTTTTTTAAACCGTACCTGTATTTGAGAATTTCGATTCTTTTTCTGACTTCGTCTCTTTTTGTTTTTTTGTAGCAACCATGGGAGATGTGGAACCTGTTCCCAACTTTCGTGGTTGGGTAGATTCAATTTTGAAGATTGCTCCTAAGGAACAAAGAACTTGGAAATCAAT